>NW_004524879.1:920955-922230 GCF_000260255.1 Octodon degus
TCTCTCTCTCTCTCTCTCTCTCTCTCTCTCTCTCTCTCTCTCTCTCTCTCTCTCTCTCTGTCCAAGACTGTCATAAGGAACACTAGTAAAACATTAAAGGAACACGTTTTGTAGGAAAGGATCTGGGAAGGACAAGAACTCATGCTCTTTCACCATCTGTCCTGTCCTGATTTTTATCTCATTTCTTTACAAATGAAAGAAGACTTTCTGTAGAAACATCAAAAACAAGCAACGATTCTTGTTCTATGAATTAAATGACAATGTTTTCAGGACATTGGGAGTAATAAAATTTAACAGTAATTCAATTAACATGATAACTTTTTTTTTTTTTGACACGGGATCAAACTCAGAACCTTGCGTTTGCCAGGCAGGCGCTTATGCCACTGAGCTATCTCCCCGCCCCCAACAGGATAACTTTGAAATAGGTTTTATGGTGAGAAGCCGAAAAGACCATCAGGTTCACTCCACGCATATCATGTTTATTTTTACAGCGTTTTCAACATTTAAATGGCAGTGAATTGTTAAAGGAAGCGACCTGAGCTGGAGGTTGGATCTCTTTCCCACACCCCAGCTCCTGCCATCCATCCTGCCTTCCTAATCCCCGTGATGGGAACTATTTTCCTCCACCCTGCCCTTCCTGCCTTGGAGGTGTTCAACGTCCACGGAATCCTTTAAGTTGCATAAGTAAAATAAGGCGCTTTTCCTTCCAGGTGTACGTGTCCGGCGTTTTGTCCCACCAGTGAAAAATAAGATACTCCATCCCCCGAGGTTTCCAACCATAGTTTGGGGTCACAGCTTCTCCAAGCATTATCCAGAATGTGTTCAGGCCATGTTTGTCATACCCACATTAGTACACCAGACACTGGGTCAGTCCCACTGCGTGTATAATTTGTAGTGAGATGATGAACAGTGAGACTCAACACTTTGACTCGGCTTATTTTCTTTGTTGCAATGGCTAGTTACAGGTTATGCGCACTTCCACAAAACTGGAGTCCCCGACGTATCCGCAAGTCTAAGATATCCTCATGTTCTTCACCTCAAAGTCTTCTAGTGCAAACACTGTTGGTAAATCTTTCAGTCTGTCTCTTGGTTTTTAATCAAAGGTGTCCTTTAGGAGTGCAAAGGTTTTCGATTTTGGCTACATCTTGATCATCTTTTTGTTTATTTTGCTTTATTCTCTCTCTTTCTCTCTGTATCTCAGTCTCTGTCTCTTGCTGTGTCTCTCTCTGCTTTGTCTGTTTGTCTCTGTCTCTCTCTGTCTCTCTCTGTCTCTCT
>NW_004524879.1:922605-924393 GCF_000260255.1 Octodon degus
ACCACCTCAATGTCCTAAAGGTTCTTGTCATATGATGTTTATTTTTCCAGGGGATGTACAGTTTTAAAACTTCCCACATTGGTATTTATCATTCGTCTTGAGTGAAATTTTGCATGTGGTGCGAAGAAAGACCCATTTTTGTCTGCATATGGATTTCTGATTTTCCTATCACCATTTTTAGAAACTGTATCATAGATTGATGCAATTTGGTTGCATGATCATCAAATGCCCATCAACTAGAAAAGTGGAAAGATTTATGTCTGAACCCCTTAATTATGTTTCCCAGATATAAATCTATCTGCAAGAGCAATAATTTTCTGGATTACTATAGCTTTTTAATGTGTTTTAAATAGAGAATTGGAAGCACTCCAAATTTATTTCTCTTTTGTCTTCTAGAAGATTTTTTGTACCTTTCATTACCAAGCACATCGCCTGTCTAGTTGAGAAATGAAGCTGAAACTTTGATAGACATTACTTGCCAAAATGCAATTTTAAGTGCCTGTTTTTACGTGAGAGCGCCCTACCCTACCCCCGATGAGATATCTCCTTTAATGTTCTCGGCGCGTTTCGCATTTTGTTCTTCAGTTCTCTTCCGTTCTGTTTATCCTCACCAAACTAACTCATCAAATAATTTACAAAGAAAACACATTCACCTGAGTACCTAATGCAGATGAAATCAACAATTACATAAACTCAGGCACTTGTCAATACTGAGATATGTTTCCACTGGACCTGGCACAAACCTAGGTTGTGGATGCTAAAACTGTCCAAACGGGGCATGGGAGAGAGCTCAGCAGGCTAAGTGCCTGCCTGGCATATACAGGGACTAGGGTTTGATTCCCAGGACCCTGGGGGCACTGTGCTGGATCTGAGACCAGGAGTGGTGGTCCCGTATTCCCATCGCTGGGGAGGCTGAAAACAAGATGATCACTACGAGCCTGAGCAGATGAACAAAATTTTAAAAAGATTTAAGAATGCAGTTACAACTGTCCAAAACCACTTCAGAAGGATCATTATACTCATTTCTTTCCTACTCTGCTAACTTTGTGTATCCAAATGCCGAAACAATATTCCTTAAGAATGAGCAAGAAGCATCTTTATTCAACCTCTGAGGAGGAGTGGGTTTTAAATATTAAAGTGCATACTCAAACAAAAAAAAAATAGCTGTTCTACTATGAAATGTTAAATACTACCTCATCAATAAGACATTGCCAGCATCCCCAGTTCTGAGGTACAAGTATCTCTTTTGCATACCTCTTCTTCTGATGTTTGTGCACATTACTTTTGATAACATCATTTACCAAAGTCAAACTATTTACAATATCACTTTGTTTCATAAACACAATGGAAACACTTCACGGAGAACTTGTATAATCTAGTCTGCAGAAAAGAAAAAGAAAAAGCATCAAAGGCAGAGCAGCCAGTCATTCTGTTCACAAAAAAACACTGAGGCAGAAAACTATTTTGCATCTGTTCTTTTTAAAACATACATTAGCCTTTTTGCCGCTTGCATATGTAAATCATCTAGTATGATCTCTAGCATATTTAATCCGCAGTCTTATGTGAAATTATGGGAAAGAACAACTTTAGCAATGCTGGTATTCATATGAGGTCTGATAAAATGTGTTTTCTACCTCAAAAGGTGTGTTATTGTGTTTTACATTATTCTAGTTCATTATCTCTAAACATAGTAAGTTGGGCTTTACTTTGGCTTTATGATCTTACTGTTTATTTTTTAATGAATTATTTATTTGTGTGTGTGTGTGTGTGTGTGTGTGTGTGTGTGTG
>NW_004524879.1:924762-931979 GCF_000260255.1 Octodon degus
TACATAGGCCATGCAATTGATTAATCTGCTACCTGATAATCCACAAATGTGAGTTTAATCTAATTCCAATGTGTGGGGTGGCCAGGAAGGATTGTAGATACACATAGCTTGCTACAAAGAAAGTGAGGTGCTGGAGAGATAGCTCAGTAGAGTAGGCATTTGCCTGGCAAGTGCAAGGTCCTGAGTTCAATTCCTGGTTCAAAAGAAAGAAATAAGGAAAGAAGGAAAGAAAGAAAAAGAAAGAAAGAAAGAAAGAAAGAAAGAAAGAAAGAAAGAAGAAAGGAAGGAAGGAAAGAAAAAAAAGAAAGAAAGAAAGAAAGAAAGAAAGAAAGAAAGAAAGAAAGAAAATGAGCTCAATAGAAATTTTATGTATCAGATTATTTGTATATCTATGGCTTTTCCATACACAAAAACACAGTTCTAGAGGCAGGCACTAGTTGTTTAAACACTCATCTGTCTAAGAGAGGAGCTGATACCCTTGCCCTGAAGATGTCAAGAATCTGAAAGACTGCATTGCATACAGATTATGCAGGTTGCAGGAAAGGGCATCCATTAATTTATAATCCTGAGCTGTTTTCAGTAGGACAGTTTGGTGAGGATAAATCTACTTACTAAGGACTTGGTGATTTATATACACAAGTGGCTAGGATCTGGTATTCATTTCTAAATTACCAAGAGGCAAGAATACTCTAGAGGAAAGAATGACAGAGAGACAGAGAGACAGACAGACAGACAGACAGACAGACAGACAGACACTTAGGTGATGACAGCCATCAATTCATAAATAACTCCTGGTTGGAAGAGCAGGAGACAAACACAATTTGTGATACCTGCTTTCTTGTCTCTATCAGGACAGAGTCTAACAAGCATAAATAATTCATGAATACATTTTCAAATAAATGCAAATATGCATGTGAGCTTTATTACCATGGTAACATAAAAATATGGCTTTCAGATTGGAGCAAACATTGATGGATGTCTTAGAATGCATGCACATCGGAGAAAAGTTTCATCACCTCATTTTGCAAGCCGTGACATAGTGCTTTAAATACAAACATCCCCAAAAGACTCGGGGGTGGACAGCACTAAATTTTCCCAGGTGACTCTTCCATTAGTAGGGTTACAGCTCATTATGGTGGTAGCAGGAGGGTTTCATTGGAGGTTGTAGAACACTGGCCTATGATTTTGAAGGTTGTGTGTCTTGTGCCAAGCCCCTCTCTTGTGTCTCTTTGCCCTTAGGCTGTCATGTGTTGGATTGCTATAATCTGGCATCCTCATCCACCATGACATTTCTATCTTGGGTCCAGCTTACCATGGACGGAAGGTCTCAAAACGTAACCAGAATAAATATCACTTTGTCTAGGTACATTGAGCACTTTTTTTCCAGAAATTTAACCATTAGCTAATGCTCTATGCTAATCTTTGCTTTTCTCTAACTTGAATATAGCTAAAAGAAAATAAAAATCACTGTTAATGGCGATATTTAAATTGAGGTACCTGATTTGCATTTTTCCCCCAAAATATCAATCTGTGGAAGAGTCTCTCTCTGGTACAATGCATGGGAAGTGGACTGGTAACTATGTAGGCCTTCCAGAAAAGCCAATATTTTGGTGATGAGAAAGATTTAGGGAAGAGTGGTCAGGCACTGTCTACCTGTAATTGGATCTTTTCTGAAACGATCAGTTAAACTGTCAAACATTTAGGAAAAGTCATCTGCCGCATCGAAGACCTGTGCTTGCTGATTTCAAGTGTTAGAAAATTTTTGAGCTTCAGATTTACAGCTCAGCTTTCCATCCAGCGGGAGAAAAATAAAATAGTTGACATAGAAAATTGAGGGGGAAAATTTAATTCTGGCTCACAGTTTCTGAGGTTGTCTTCTGTGTTTGGACAGATCCAGTGGAAACACTATGGCAGAGGAATGCTAAGCACTCATGGGACCCAGACGCGCCGAGGTCGAAGACGAGAGTTAAGATTCAGCCTCGTAGCACAAGCTCACAGTGACATACTGCCCCAAGCCAGCTGCCACCTCCCAAGAGCATGTTCAGCTATAAAGTCATCCAGGCACTCATCCACAATCCACTCAGTAGCCAAACAGCTACTTCTGATCACGTGTTCTCTGCTAGAATATTTTTGGCTCAATGCATGACACAGTGTTTGGTTGACTCAAAGGTCAAAGTGCCCAAATCTGTAATTCTGCAATGAGTTTTCTCTTCCTCATATGCTGACATGGAGCCCTGGGTACCTGACTGTTATGGTTTGTACCTAGTTCTCCCCCCAAAAGCCTCATGCAATCATAGGGCGAGGACTTCTAACATTTGAGATTAGTGCATGATCAAGGCTGGGATTATGGGTTTTAGTATTGCTGGGATTATGGGTGTGAGTAGTACTCCTAGTCTGGGATGGAAAGCCTCAATGTAACGAGAGAGAGAGAGAGAGAGAGAGAGAGAGAGAGAGAGAGAGAGAGAGGCTCTCTGTAGCTATTGTGACTGCTCTTCCTCCCTTTTGCTCTCTGCTCTTTGCCACCACCATGAAAGGTTGCCCTCAGCCATGTGTCATTCTGCCTTGCAGCCAGCTGAGTGTGGACTGAAATCTCCATTAACTGTGAGCTAAAAAAGCCTTTCCTTCTTTCATTTTGGGTGTTGGGCATTTGTCCCAGCAACGAGAGAAGAGTAACTGAGACACTGACCTCATGCACTGTGTGTGTGTGTGTGTGTTTAAACAACATGGGATATCAGAGTCAACATCAGCCACATAATTTTATTTTACTCTCCTATAACACTGATGTCACTGTCTAAACATTTATTATTGAGTGCAATAAATCATATTAACATGTGCAAACACCATATTGTTTCTGTGGTTTGAGAAATTGAAAGACTAAGTAAGTTCTGAAATGTACAATAGATACAGTGCAACAGAACGTAATCGTTCAAGAGGAAAAAGGAACGAGGATGGGTGAAATGAAAAGAATCATCGGGAAAAGGGAAAATGCTAGTTAGCAATACTGCCTGTGTCTCTTAGTTCATTAAAAAGGAAGATAGGCGGTGTGCGGGATACAAGTTCCAGGGGACTGGGGCTGAACTGAGACTCGCAAAACAAATATGCTTGACTTGCAAACGTTTTTGAAAAGACTGAGCTAGATTTCAGCCAGCACGCAGGCCCAGCATGTGTGTGGGACTGCCCAGGGCCCTCCCGACCCTCGTTCCAGCCAGCACCCGGGCTAGGTGTGTGTGAGTGCAAATTCCTCCAATAGACAGGCCTGGTGTGGAACTCGGGGGCAGAACTCCCTGCAGAGAGGCTACAGGCAAGACCCTCCCTGCAGATCCAAAGCAGAACATCTTGCCAGAGTGGCACTGTGGATTCACATCCAAGGGCTGCAGCAGGAGGAAGTGGAGCACAGCAGCCAGACCCAAGCCACATCCACCTGGATGAGTTTGACCTTGGTAGACCCAGACTGGGTGCACCAAAGCTCTACACCAAAGGTCAGGAGACATTTGTACCCAAAATGTTGAAGGGAAGGAGCAAAATGCATTCTCAGACCCTGAGCCCACCCAGAACAAAGGCAGGAGACAACAGCATAGAAGAAACTGGAAATCACATCTGAAATCTCTGAAATAAGAGCGTCTCAAGTAAAAAGGCAGATCCATGCTAGTACCAATTGGAGAAACTTTTATGCTCATATTTTGTTCCGTGAGTAATTGCATTAAAGATAACAAGATGTAATGAATTTTTGTTTTTACATTCTTCTATCAAGAAAGAAAGAGAAAAAAAGAAAGAGAGAGAAAGAAAGAGAAAGAGAGAAAGAAAGAAAGAAAGAAAGAAAGAAAGAAAGAAAGAAAGAAAGAAAGAAAGAAAGAAAGAAAGAAAGAAAGATTTCCACCTAAGGGTCCTAGCAGAAAACAGTCCTGCTGACAATATAATTGTGGTCCAAGACAACATACAGGGCCATTCTCATCTCTTAAAAGCACATATCAAGCAAAGAAGAAACTGCCAGATACCTTTGCTTTGTCATACATCCAGCCCTGGTTGGTCATGTCCTGTACAAGCAACAATAGGAAGTTGATGCAGGCACCAATTCGACCCCCTTCTCCAGCTGCTTTCATAAGTAGGGGGATAAGAAAGATGAACTTGGCACTCTGGTTTCTAACCTAAACCACTATCTTTCGTGGTTGTTCAAACTGGCTTCAGGGTAGGCCATGAAGAAGTGCTTTAGATGGAGCCTGAACTCCAAGAATGTTTTCTTGTCATTCTGTGTGTGGGGTGTGTATGGGGGGTGTTTCATTGGCACACTATTTAAAAAAACAGGAATAAAAAATAGTAAATGAAGCATTAGAAACAGTACAGAATTTCATGAAACAGTATGACCAAAATTCCACAAGGGTTTTTACATTGCCTATTGTCATCTTCAAATTAGTTGCTCAGATTATCAGATATAAGCATGTAAATTTGGTCAAAGATATAAAGGATTAAAAAGGAGAGAGAAAAGGTTTAAGCATTAATTGCTGCTTTCAATAGACCAGCAAAATCAGCACTATGTCTCTCCAACCTGTCCTCTGTACATACTTATATATTTAATCTTATCCCTTTAGTTTTTCTTTTCTTTCCCTAATCCCAGTAATTCCATCCCTTTGAACAGTTTCTTTCCCTTTCATAGTATTTATTGTACATTGTAGAATCTATTTATTCTCTCAGGTTCTTACACTAGAAAGACAGTACAATCTTTACACATGTAGGTAATGATTTATTTCACTTAAGATTATGGTTCCTAGTTACATTGATTTAAGTATAAAAGCGTCAAATTTATCTTTTTGTATGACTTTTTATCTTTCGTTGAGTGTGTGTGTGTGTGCTTGAGTAACACTTTCTTATTTCTAATCCCATAGACTCCTGAACAGCATAGATAGTCTCTTTGCATTCTGTGTGTGTGTGTGTGTGTGTGTGTGTGTGTGTGTGTGTGTGTGTGTGGCACATGCTCCATGAGCACATTCTAAATGTTCCGTTCATCTGTGTGTTTAAAGAACCCACACTGCTGATGAAATCACCTGCTCAAGCAGAGCGCAGGGATGGGGATTGATTCCCAACATGTCCCGCCAGCCCTGCCCCCGGGACAAGCTGCGACAATGACTGAGACTGGGCGTGGTGGTTGTGTGCACCTGTAATCCCAGCTCTTTGGGAGGCTGAACGTAGGCGGATCACTACGAGTCCGATCTACGTAGTGAGATCCTGTAGACCCTGCAGACCCTGTATCAAGTACATTAAAAAATAAAGAAAGCCCACCTTTCTTTCTCATTCTTTACTTTGCTCTGAGTTGACCTGCTCTAATCTTAGAATTATTTATTTCTCCAGACAAAGGTGCTTGTCTTCTCCAGTGGCTGTGATTTGTGGACCTATATCCGTAAAAAGTCTTGGGAGTGCCTGTCCTACAGGATTCTACAGCTGGGTAGCGACTTGGTAGGTGTTCCTTTCATAGAATTGCTGAAGTTCTGGTATCTGTTTGGGTGCTACCAAGGGATATAGTGACAACAAGAACCTGATTCTAGGGTTCCAGAGATCCCTCCCCTGCCTCAGTCACTACGGGATGACTCCAGAAATAAATGCAACAGAAATCATGCTGAGGGGGCTGGTGAGATGGCTCAGTGGTCTAAAGCACCTACTTAGAACAAGCTTAGCAAAGCACAGGGACCGCCAGTTCAATCCCCCAGCACCACATGCCAGCCAGCCCCGCCCCCTGGTGGGCTGAGCTGGCCACACACACACACACACACACACACACATAAATAAATATTAAAAAAAGATGCTGAATCAGCATTATAGTCTCCCTCCCCTTCCCCTTTCCCTCTCCTTCTTTTTCCTTTGCTTTACTTAAGAACTCTATCTCTAGGGGGCTGGTGAGATGGCCCAGTAGTCTAAAGCACCTACTTAGAACAAGTTTAGCAAAGCACAGGGACTGCGGTTCAATCCCCCAGCACCACATGCCAGCCAGCCCCGCCCCCTGATGGGCTGAGCTGGCCACACACACACACACACACACACACACACATAAATAAATTAAATCATGCTGACTGCCTGCACAGCAATGTTCCAACCATCATCCACAAGCAAGCAGAAGAAGCAGCGTTACCACCACTTTCCCAAATAGGAAGAGACCTGAAGGAAAATATTCAACAACCTGCAATTTTTAGGGTCTTCAGCTTCGAGCCCAGAGCCTAAACAAGTCGTGGATACACACTGCTGTCTTCTCAAGGAGATTTCGTTTCACATCTTGAAGAGTAAAGGGTAGGCCAAAGAGCTCAGCGGATTAAAGAGCCTTCAAGCAGGTGCAAGGGGCTGCAGGTTCGATCCCTGGGTCTGCAGTGCCAGCCCCACCCCCGGGGTGCACTGAGATGGGATTGAGACTGGGCATGGTGGTGTGCACCTGTAATCCCAGCTCTTGGGAGGCTGTAAACACGGGGATCACTAAGAGTCCAATCTGGTAGTGGGACCCAGAATACCCCATAGATGCTTCCCTAAAATACAATATAAATAAATAAATAAAATAAAGTGTAAAACACAGTGATGATAATAGCTTTGGTCATGATTATACCTGTGATTAAAAAAATAGGAATTATAACTAAACAAGTAAGTAGAGGAGCAGCGACCAGCATTCAGAGAAAAGAATCATTCTTCTACGGAAGGTATAAATGAAAATTTGAAAAGTAAGGTTTAAAAGAAAAAATATGTGTGAAAAGAGTAGAAGTATGGCCAGTGCAAAGAGATGAATGGATCCAGGTGAAGAATAAAGGTGGTATTTTCGTGATCCGATATGATCATTTCATTTTACAGAAAATTATTAAATAGATATTGTTCATTCTATGAGCCAGGTTGTGCAGTCAAAGGTAATGCAAAGGAATGGATAAAATGTGTTTTAGGACACACACTACAAAATAGTGTACCATGCAAAGAGTGAAATCCTGTTGTTCTTGGCAATAGGGATAGAACTATAGGATGTCATGGTGCATGAAGTAATACGGACACAGAAAAGCACATACTGCATGCGTTCACATGTACATCATAGTTGAAAAGTTTGATGTAATAGAAGTGAACAATAGGAGATGTAATGAAATTAAAGAATAAGTGGCCAGGAAGGTGGCTCAGTGGAATACACACTTCCCTGGCAAGCGCAAGGGCCTGAGTTCAATCCCCAGTTCCACCAAAGCCCATGTGAGGGGAGCTGGGGCTTA
>NW_004524879.1:932079-935588 GCF_000260255.1 Octodon degus
CAAGGGCCTGAGTTCAATCCCCAGTTCTGCAAAAAAAAAAAAAAAAAAAAAAAAAAAGAAAAGAAAAGAAATTAAAGTATAAGAGAGTATTCACTGGAGTCTTGTTAGACTGGAAGTGGTAGATCAAAAGGGATGTTGTGAAATGCTTTTGAAAGTACACTGGGCATGAAAAGTTCCAGCATGCTTCAGTACAGCACAGTGATTGTAGCTTATAGTTATTATACTTAATGAAGAACTCACCAATGTGGGGTGGGGTGAAACACTTCTGTAACTGTAGCATGTTGGAGGGTGATGCAGAAGGGTTAGAGCAAGTTCATGGCCAGGCTAGAGTATGAGAGTAGGTAATGAGTTCACAGTCAGCTTGAGAGAGAGACAGAGAGAGAGAGAGAGAGAGAGAGAGACAGAGAGAGAGAGACAGAGAGAGAGACAGAGAGAGAGAGACAGAGAGACAGAGACAGAGACAGACTGAGAGAGACAGAGACACAGACAGAGACAGAGAGACAAAGAAGACAGAGACAGAGACAGACAGAGACAGAGACAAAAAGACAGAGATAGTGACAGGAAGACAAAGAGAGACAGAGATGGAAAGACAAAGAGAGATGAAATATGGAAGTTGAATGCTTCCAACCACAAAAGCAATAGTAAATGTTTAAGGACACAGAAATTCCAATTACCCTTCTTTGATGAACAATACAGGCAGGAAGTGTCCCATGCATGGAATCAGCTCATGGCTCCCTTTTAATGATTTAGTCACTATGGACCTATTAAAAAAAGATTTTTCTTTCATAAAAATTACATGCAAATGCTTCTTAAGTCCTATTGTGATTTGGGCAGAATCTTCCATTGATAACAATAGAGATTTTGTTTTAAGCATTTCAAGTGATTAGACACAAAGATTCAATATCTGTTGGTAATTCCATAACCATGAAATAACACAGAGCTTTTTAAATCATTCTGATAATCTGCCATTTACCTCAATTTTAATATCCTTGTCTATTTACTGTAGCTTTGGAAAGCCTCATAAAGTAATACTGTGCAGTGATGATAGAATGTTTTTTTTTTCTTTAACAAATGCTTTAATCTCATACAGTTAATGACTCTAAGCCAATCATTTCATTCTATTGTAAATCCATAAAACATTGGCTTCCGGCCAACTAGTAAGCTGAATATCTCTCCAGGTGTTTACAGACTTACACTAAATGAGTTCTTCTTTTAAAAAGACATGTTATTTTGAGAGGACAGAAAAAGTAATTGCTAGCTTAATGACTTCCGTTCTTTGATAATTGTAAGTAACTTCAAATATCTATGGCATGCCCTCAGGATAAGGATTTTATTTTTTATGATTATTACGTGCAGTTGAGGAAATAGCTGAATTCCTTGCATGCTATTCACCATTAAAAAAAAAAAAATCCCAAACTAAATCTGTTGCCTAATGTCTCAAGCAGATTTCAAGATTGGGTGAAAGCCTTCCTCTGCAGGGTCCCATCTAAACTAGCAACTTCCCCTATTGTATCCAGGTATCCTCTAAATATTTCCTTGTTATCATTTATCATCCAATCTAAAACATTTCTCCATATGTTTAGAAGTGAGGCTTTTGAAACACGATTAGATCCGAGGAATGCCATGTCATCAATGAATTAACCACAGATGCACGTGTCATTAGGCAGTGGAGTCGGGTGGGAGTAGGCGGGTCCATGAATTAGAATGATACAGCCTGGTCCCAGCCCTTTCCTCTGTCTCTGGCTCATTCATGGCTTCTCTGCTTCTTGGGGGCCAAGAGGTGGGCAGATTTCCTGCCACACAAGCTTCCATCACTACTTTTCTAGCATGGATCAGCCAATCGCGGGCTAAAGCTTCTAAACTATGTATCATGCATGTTGTCCCAATAATAACAAAGTAGTCAATGCAACCCACATAAGCCCATCACAAAGAAATACAATGTTATCATTTTACACAGATCAGAGCAACAGAATAGATACCTTTAAAATTTTAAAATTTGTTTTTAATGTATTTAGCACACAGTCTACAGGAGCTCACTACACAGATTGACCTCCTAGTGATACTCCTGCTTTCAGCCTCCCAAGTGCTGGGATTACAGATGCGTGCCAACATGACCAGTCTCATCTGCTGTCTCAGCATGAGCTGGGGGCGGGGCCGGCAAAGCACACCGAGGATTGAACCCCCTGGTTCCTGTGTCTGCCCACGTAAGCCCTTTAATCCCCTGAGCTTTCTGGCAGGCCCTCTCTATGGATTAAAATCATGCAGTTTTCAAGCCTAAAGAAACAAAAGGTAAGAGAAAAGGGTAGTTCATGGAACGTGACCCATGACTCAAGGATACAGAATTAGAAAGGAAAAAAAAAAAAACTAGAATAAAATTCTATAAGGAAAATCTGATTTTATTCCACACTCCAATAGCATAGAGGGTTCACGGATTAAAATAACTTCATACGGCGGTGAATATCTCATTGAAATCTGTTTTAGCTATCGAGATTTGTGCTGCTGTAAACATGACCACAGCGACATAAATGTCTTCATTGCTCCTGAGAAGATACACAGAGGCGGAACAGTTTGGTCAAAGGGAATCTCTAAGTTTAGTTTTCTGAGCAATCCTCACTCTGATTTCCATACTGGTTTAAGTAGTTGATAGTACTGCCACTAATACTCAAAAGTTCCTCTTCCACTACCGACATCTTTGAAGCTGCCGATATGCATCCATTAACAGATGAATGCACACAGAAAATGCGTTTGCACACAGTGAGAACTACCCCGAAGAAAAAGCTATACTTGGGCCACCTCTAGGGCAACGGATGCATCTCGAAACCACAAATGCACGGGGAATGAAGAGACATGTTCATGCAAATCACATGATCTCTCTGGTATGAGAAATCTATAGCACAAACAATTACGGAGTAAAATAGAAGACTGGTGAAAGGAATGAGGAGATTGAGATTTTATTAATGAGAAGGGAATCAAGATATAGGGAAGGAGACAAGAGGAGAACGGAGTGAAGTAGAGAAAAACTCAGACAAGTTCAAATTAAAAAAAAAAATAAGTTTGAATAGAGGTCTATATTTTGTACATAGAAATGGGCACTTTATCATCATAGATTTGCTTCACAGTTGCATGAATTACTGCAGATCTTGCACATTTTATCTTTGGAAAGATTTCACCCCTAGGACATTTATAAAGTCAGTGCCTTTCCTGCTGTCAGTGGCCTGCAAATTAAACTAAGGGTGTACATTTGCATCAAGATCCACAAGGATACGACCATAGAGGAACAGCTCAGAAAAGCTGTAGAAGTGAGTCAAGGACATTTCTTCAGGTAGCAGTGCCTACAGGGTCTCCAAGCAAAGAAAATGGTTTCATTAATTCTTCTTCGTCCAAAACTCAATTTCAAGAGCAACCGCAGTAAACTGTAGAAGTCAGTGTGTAGCACACTGCCACATTGACCTTTCTCCTCCAGGGGCTACTTTCATCAATAGAACAAAATATGATTATTTTTTTAAAAA
>NW_004524879.1:936808-937579 GCF_000260255.1 Octodon degus
GAAGAAGACAGAGAGAAATAAAATATTTCGCTTTGTTTCTTTAACAGTTAAAGGAAAAAATCTAATGGTAAAAAACAAAACAAAACAAAAAAACATCAAAGGACAAAAAGACAATATGGAACATTTACCATGTATAACAAAATAGAGCATTTGGAATGTCTATGTAAATAAAAAAAATAAGACATTGCTTAATTCTCTCAATAAATAGCAGTATTATGATGGCCGGAATACATTTTGGGAAATCTTGCAAAAAGTGAATTTTGACTGGAAGTAAAGAGTTGGCAATGTCATCTTGGTCACCGTACTCTCCTGGTTTTAGTTCATGTGCTCATAAAGTTTTAATGAAAAATTAAAATATTCAAGTAAAGGAGCAAAAAGGGAGTCACAAACACATATGATTCCATAAGCAGGGTAAAAATTTAGGGACTAAAGCAAGAAAATTAAGGCAAATATTTTAGTTCTAACAATGTGAAATTAGTACACAAAGTTAGAGTGGATGCCCTGAAAGGGAAAGAAACGGTTCAAAGGGAAGGAACAACTGGGATGAGCGAAAGTAGAGAAGAAAGAAAGAAGGAAGGGAAAAAGTTGTATTTCTGCATATACACAGGGTAGCTTGGACAATCCTACGGGTGATTTCTGCTGGTCTATTGAAAGGAGCAGTTAGTGCTTAAGCTTTTCTTCTTTTTAATGTTTTTGACCAATTTTGTAGCCGTCTATCTAAGAATCGAACAACTAATTTGAAAGCAAGAGTGTGCAATGTAATATGCAGGA
>NW_004524879.1:939479-941320 GCF_000260255.1 Octodon degus
TTCTAAGTTACTCATATATATTTTAAATGTGCGTATTAGTATTGTAAACCAAAGTAGCACCCTTGAGGAAAACTGTGTGTGCTTGTGTGTTCAGGAATCAGTCACGGCAGTTCAGTGGAGATGATGCAGTATAATGGCGAATCAGTACAGGTATTAGTACATCAACTGATGAAAGAAAGACATAACGGTTTCACAGAGCAGCAGATAGACCATGGGAAGAAACAGGGCTGGGGAGATGGCTCAGCAGAATAAGTGCTTGTCTGGCAAGCACAAGGGCCTGAGTTCAATCCCCAGTTCCGCCAAAAAAAAAAAAAAAAAAAGAAAGAAAGAAAGAAAGAAAAAGAAATATAGGTGGACATAGCTGAGTGTTACTATCTGTAATTAAAGGAACTACCTCTTTGCTTTACCACCTTTTCAGTTCAAGAATACTGCACAAAATGGGTTCAATGTAAAAGAATAGTTTGGCAATTTACGTGTAAATTGCAAAGAACACCAATGAATCCACAGGTAGAAATCAAACCAAAACTTCTCTGTTTGTGGTTTATCACTGTGCAAAATATCTGCCACAGTGAATTTAAAGGAGGGTGTGTTGATCACGCTCAAGGTTTCCAAGGTTTAAATCCATGGTTGGCCAGGTCGAACCATCCTGGATCAGTAGACCTCCGGAAGACAGCTGTTCATACTGCGTCCTCCAGGGGGCAGTGTTCTAAATTTTCACCACTTTTGAATAGTGTATTATTAATCTAACGGTGAATTTCATCAACTGATGGAAACTACGGCCCTCACACCCTTTACTCCTTCACCTTCCCGAAGTTTATTGTTAGCTGGAAATAAGCTTATGATTCCTAGAAAATATTTCTCATTCTAACTAGAATGGAGGACTTCATACCAAACAAGACCCTTGTGGGGAATGGGTCCTGATTTTATTATGGGCTGTGCACCAAACCATTCCAACACAGCCCCCTAAATCTCCAGCTGGGGCCTGAATGCGCTTGCCTCAGATATGCAGGGATTAGATGTGGAAGGCCAGGCTACAAGTCAAGCAGAACATGCTGGAGACAGCAGCAAAGTTGAAGGGTCACGATTCTCCTGAGTGGTACATGGTGTTCCTACTTGTAGGATTCCAACCATTTTTATTTTAGTTTTATTAGTCCATGACTATGGTGGACAATTGCTACATTAATTGCCGGAATTGAGAACCATCATTATATTAATTGTGGGAATTTAAATTTAAGTTTCTCTTATCAGATACACCATGTAACATGGAAGCTCATGTATCTGATTTATTTCACTTACAAATACGGTCATAAGGTGCACCCCTTTTCCTACACAGCTCTCAAGCGCATCCTTCTTCCTGGCATGACAGTACTCCACCATGTGTGAATACCACATTTTCTTTACCTGGTCATCTGTTGATGGGCCTACAGGCTGCCCTCAATATTTTTCCATAGCAAGATGTGCTGCAAGAGGCACAGGTATGCATGGGTCACTGTAATAGGATGTTTGCAACTCTTTCAGAAAGATACACAGAGGGAGAAGGGCTGGGTCAAACAGAATTACACCGGGAAACATAAAGGTTCTAGTTCTACTTGTTCCCCATAGCCCAACCAACTTCATTCTCCGTTGTGAAGCCTGTATGTGATTGACTTGTGGAAATACCTTTCCCAAAGCTGTACAGGACCATAACACACACACACACACACACACACACACACACACACACACACACCCCACAGCATTTAGAGATCTCAAAAATATAAATTACAAATGATAATGGAACATAATGCATGGATTATGTATTCTGAGGAAAGATTTGGTGACCTGCCCTTGGGAAGATATAT
>NW_004524879.1:941420-946126 GCF_000260255.1 Octodon degus
TGTTTTGTTTTGTTTTGTTTTTTTTTTGTTTTGTAGACCTGGGGTTTCAACTCAGGCCCTTGAGCTTTCCAGGCAAGTGCTTATTCTACTGAGTTATCTCCCCAACCCCTGGGAAGATATTTTCAGAGAGAAACAGTAAGGAAGTATAGACTTCTCTTACATGTACAGAAAAACATGAAAAATAAATTTTAAGGTATAGAAAATTGCTCAAAAGAATTATTCAAGCAAATTGCTTTGGACTCAAGAATAAAATCAGGGGCTGGGGAGGTACCTCAGCAGTCTAAGCATCTGCCTGGCAAGCACAAGGACCTGAGTTCAATCCCTGATACTGCATGCTGTGCCAACCCTGGAACCCTTGGTGCACAGTGCAAGCCCTAAAACCTGGCATGGTGGCGCATGTCTGTAATCTCAGCAGTGGGGAAGCTGAGACAGGAGGATCACTATGAGTTTGAACTGCATAGTGAGAACCAGTGACAAACAAATAAACAATTTTTTTAAAGAATAAAGGCAGGACTAAAATGGGTTCAAAAAATTGTGGAGTGGAAGCAACATTAATCAGACATGCAATAGTCTTCACTTTAAAGATGTTATAAAATCATACTGCTATGCCAAGTGAGCATTCTTTGCACAGAAATATTTATAAAATAGCAATGCAACAGAAAGGCACCTACTAAAAAATCTTCTGGTCATCACAGGAGAAATTAGAGCGGAGCATAACGTAGCTTTCCCTTGTTGGCATAAACATTGTTCTGAGCTAAAGCCATCTTGGAAGAAGTCACTCTTATCTTCCTGGAGGCTGAAAATTAAAATCTGCCACATGGACTATATCCTCCGTGTATTAAGAAAAAAAAAATTCATGCTATTTGGAACTTTATATAGTGCCAACTCAGCCTCTCATGAGGCTGGGATTGCAAGGGTGCCTCAGCATGCCCACCTAGAAGATTCTCCCCACACACCTAAGAGATCTGAATCTAGAGAATTCTTCAGAAACACAGCTTGTTAAAAAAAAAAAAAAAAAGTCGTGTTTAGCAGCACCTTCCACACATATTTTTAGGTATTTTTTCCACTATTGCTTTGCTTTGTTCAATATTCTATAAAAGTATTTAGGGTGTACCCTCTAGGGGCAGGCTTATTTTCCTTCTACGGGCTCCTATATCACATACACTTCGAGTTAAATAGATTTACATGCTTTTCTTTGGTTGATTTGTTTTATATGCATTTAATTTTCTGGTCCTGCTGTTATGGTTTGTGAGTATTTGTCCATACACAAAGCCTCATGCCTTGCGAAGGTTCTAGAATGTGCAATTAATTCATGATCTAAGGGTGGGATTATGGGTGTGAGTGCTGCTGGGATTATGGGTGTGAGTGCTGCTGGGATTTCTGGTGTGAGAGCTACACCCATCCTGGGGCAGGGAGCCTGAATGTAACACAAGGGAGACAGACTTGTTCTCTGTAGCCACTGTGGCTGCAACTCTTCCCTTTGGCTCCTGCTGTTTTGCTGTTTTCCGCTGCCATGAACTGCTGCCCTCTGCCTTGTGCCGCGCTGCCTTGGAGCCAGCTGAGTATGGACTGAAACCTCCACAAACTGTGAGCTAAATAAACCTTTCCTTTCTTAATTTTGGGTGTCAGGTATTTTATGCCTGCAATGAGGGAACAGTAATCCAGACACCTACTAAACACACATATCAGAGAAAGCACAGGTCAAATGTTGACTCTCTTACAAAAGCAGATAATAAAATAGGAAGTCGCAAAATGTTTTGTTAACGTAAAAAAAAAATCGAGAAATCATTGATATATCATTTTAAGTCTTAAAGAAACACTGGTATAAATCAGGGTGCTTTATTTTCATTTAGATTTTTTCTAACATTACGACAGCATAATTTTGTTCTCCATAGGAACTGTTGCTTTCCTCAGAAATGCTAATAAAATATCCAAGCTCATGCCTTCAGTTAATGCAATAAAAGGAATCTCCTAATGACAAAATCCTCACGTTGGAAATATAGAAAACAGCTGGCATCCATGGATTTGAAGGGTGCAAGAGCATTTTAAGTTCTTCCTTCTTAGCCACAGGATTCTGGAAATAGTGAGGATCCTTGAGCTTCCATAAGCTGCACCGATTGGAAGATGCTCAGACTAGGGGGGCTGATCAGCAAAGTCCTCCTGGATGCTACCTTCTCCTTCCGTGTGCAATGATTATTTAATTAATTCTTAACATGTCTGGGATAGAAATCAGGTCTGCATGCCTTACAGGAAAGTGTTCCTTCTTAGGTCTCCACCCAAAGCTACAAGATAAATTTTCAAATGCATACTGTGACAATGTTATAAACACATCTCAAAGGTGCCATAAAAATGTCTACATCAACCCATCTGTCTGTCTGTCTGTCTGTCTGTCTGTCTGTCTGTTTGTGTGTCTATCTATCTATCTACCTACCTATTTATCTACCTACTATTTTTATCAAAGATTATTTTTATTTTCAAAGAGCGTAAATGTATAGTAAAAAAATTAGAGACAATACAGAGTTGAGCTAAACAAAGTGATGGGAATTTAACAATGGTTGCTCTATTGCATATTGTTGTCTTCAAATTTGTTGCTCGCATTACCAGATATAGGTATGCAATACTGGTACAAAATATAAAAAATTAAAAAGGTGAAAGAAAGCAAAATTGCAGCTGTACCTTATCCTTTGAACAGACCAGCAGAAATCAGGAGGACAATTATCCAAGCTACCCTGTATAGATGCCCAAATACTTTTTTCCTTTCTCTTTTCTAATGTCCTGTCCTCATTCCAGTTGTGCCATCCCTCTGAACAGTTTCTCTCCAGTTCTATCTACGGTACTTTTCAGATTTTATTTACTTTTTCAGGTTCTTACACTGTCTATCTTTCTTATCTACCCATATGTCCATCCATTCGCCAACAATCCATATCTCAGCTTATATGTCTCCATATCAACTCACGTATCTCACTGTACCCGTACTGTCCTGTCTGCACCTTTACATCACTGTTTTTCCAACTGATTCCCACCCCTCATCTATCTCTACATTTTCTTTCTTCATCTTGTGACATTTTTGTTTGATCTGCATGCATCAGATCTGAAACTATCTCCTTGACAGCCCTCAAAATTCCCCTAAATCTTCCCGGGTACAAGAGGCACTGAATTAGGAATCAAGGAGATAGAAAAGAAGCAAAGAAAGATTTGGCATTGCACGACAGACTTAATATCATTTGACCATGAGGAATGCTTGGAAGTCTGACATGGGTCAGTAGTGTCCTCATGGTTCAGTTCACCCAGAACTGAGAAGGTGATAACCTTCTAAAATAAAATTTGTGCAGATGTAGTCCCCTAATTCATTTGCAGAAGAAAATGTCATGAGTTCCCATATTCAATGACTGATTGTTGTCAGAAAATGAGAAGGCTGCGAAAGATACACTGGAGGTTGCCAGGATACTTGTCTGGTAAAGTTACAGACAGCTGCCAGCATCTGAGAGAGTGGCTGTGTGTTTATTCTCCTTCTGAACCTCAAAAGAAACAGACTCTATCAATGCCTGGATTTGGGACTTCTAGTTTCCAGAATGATGAGAAAATGATTTTCTGTTGTTGTATGACACTAAGTTCGAAGGAATTTGTTGTAGAATCAAGGGGAACTTCTACGCGAAACTTTTAGAATTTAGGAGCATAGAAATCATCGTGAAAAAGTCTGAAGAGTGAAACACTCCTCGAATTCATGGCAGCTGAATACGAGCTGGATTGGTGAAGATGATATGATAACAAAATGTTCATTCCCTAATTAGGTTATGTGACACAGGATGCTAGCTGTGCTTCTCACTAGTGTTCGCTGTCAATCCGGTTCAATTTGTCCCATGGTCTCCTTCCCATCCTCCTCCTTCTCTTTCTCTTTGTCTCCATTCCTTTTCTTATATTTTCTTCTCCTTTCTTCTGCCTCTTCTTTGTTTCCTTTTCTTCTTTCTTCCTTCTCCTCTGCTTCTTCTTTCTCTTCCTTTTCTCTTTTCCCACCTCCCCTTTGCCCTTCCCTGCCACTCTCTTTCACTCTCCCTTCCTTTCCCCCTCCCTTCCTTCCTCCTCCTTACCTTGCATTGGACAAAACAGGAGTCCTGACTCACACTGGCCAACTACTCTAACCATCCTAGCTACATCTCCACCCCGAATGTTCTTTTTCAGCAGAGAGTAAGCAGGTATTTATTCTCCTGCTGGCCATGAAGAGGTTGTTTGAGACCTCCTATTCAGTTGTCATAAATTCAGGGAGTGTTTCACTCTTCAAACTTTTCCACGATGGTTTCTATGCTCCTAAATCTTTAAAGTTCGATGTATGAGTTCCCCTTGATTCTCTAACAAATTTCTATAAACTGAGTGTCATACTATAGTAGAAAATTATCTCCTCATCTTTCTGGAAACCAGGAGTCCCAAATCTGGGCATTGATAGAGTCGGTTCCTTTTGAGGTTCAGATGGGGAATAAATATAAAGCTTCTCTCTCTTTCTTTTGAGAAGATGCATAAAAGTCAAATATAAGAAGCAGGATGTTTCTCAAATCCCCTACAACCCATCTGAAAATAGCAGAAGCACACTTATTTTCCTATGACCTGCAGTTCCAACCATCTTGGTTCAAATAACAGAATGTTCCCTCAGATAACAAATGATGGTCTGTGTTGTATATATAACCACACTTTCTGCATGCACTCCTTTTTTT
>NW_004524879.1:947336-954230 GCF_000260255.1 Octodon degus
TAAAAGGAGAAAAAATTATTAATCATTCACAATTTCTTTCAATATACCAGCAGAAATCAACAGGACAATCATCCAAGATATTCTGTGTGTATACCTACTTGTTTTTCTTTCTTTTCTCCTTTCCCTCATCCCAGGTGTTCTTTCCCTTTGACCAGTTATTTTTCATTTCATAGTATGTATTGGTACTCCTGAGTGTTTTTCCAGAAGAAATGAAAACATCATACCACAATGATATATGTGCACCCATGTTTGCAGCAGCACAATCTGTCATAGCTAAATCTTGGAAACAACCCAAATGTCCATCACCTGAGGCATGGATTAAAAAGGTGTGATATTTTTATACAATGGAGTATTACTCAGTTATACAAAAGGATAAGCTTGAAACTTTTATAGGCAAATGGATGCAACTGGAGTCCATGCTCATCGGTGAAATAAACCAGACCTGCATATGCAAACATCATATTGTCTCCCTGCTATAAGAATCTGAAAGAGGAAACCAAATATGAAAGGTACAATAGGTATCATAAAAGGGAAGGGAACATTTACCAAGTACATGTTCATCTGAAAAGTAAATTTTAAGCTCTCTCTCTCTCTTTCCCTGTATTATTCAGTACTATTACTAACTTAGTTTTCTCTTGATACTGAGAGAAAAAAAAAAAAGAAAGCCAAGTAATGTATGATACCTCAAAGCAAGGGAGGAGAGGTTAATTTAGTGCATAGTTTTCACATGATTCAGTCAATAATCAGCTGAATCCAAGGCAGGGTAACATGGTACAAGGGCAACACTTCAAGGCTATAGAAGACAGTCAAAGATACAAGAGCAAGAGGGAGACTAGCAAGCCTCTTTTCTTCCCTTATATTATCATCAGTCTATTCTCACCCCTAAGGCAGGTGCAGCACTCACAGCCTCTCTGTACCCTCCTTCTGCACAGGATGAATTTGTTTACAAATTGGGGACCCAACTCTCTGCTGAATCATTTCCCTCAACTTCTAAATTTGCCAAGTTGCCACAGTGGAAAGGCAAATGCTACATGGCCCCTGTCATTGCGTGTCCTCTACATCCTAGGAAATGCAACTTCTTAGTGACTTAGTGAAATTTTAAACTTCTTAAACTGCCACACTGCATCAGTAATAAGAATCCATAACCTAGGTCTGCCAGATAGCTCAGCAGATTAAAGTATCCGCTTAGGCAGACACAGCGGCCCCCATTCGAACCATGGCCTTCTCTTCTGGGGCACGCTACGTGGCGATTCAGTCTGGGTGTGGTGGTGTGCGCCTGTGATCCCAGCACTTGTAGACCCTATAGACCCTGTACTAAAATACAAAAAAGAAAGAATCCATAACCTGTCAACTTGGCAACCAGACACATTGCTTTAACCTGGACTTCAGACACACAGTTACGCTGATATATATTTCTTCCCAATGTGAACATTTAAAAAATCCTCCAGAACCAGCACTAAGCCTATCTACATTATATTATGTTACAAACAACATTCCACCTCCGCCATTGAAAGACTCATGCATATTGCTTTACACAAAAGGCATTTAGTTCATCTGCAAGAGATGGCAGGTCCCAAGTCTCTTCCAAGATATAAGGCAAACTCTCAGCTGAAAGCCCCTGTGCAAATGAAAAGAAAGTGAAACACTTCCAAAATTCAGTGGCCCAAGATAAACATTTTCATGCTAAAAGTACAAATGAGGGAGTTAATGGAATGAGACCAAAGCAAATTTAACATCCAGCAGGGCAAACATCAAGTGCTGTAGTTACATGCCCAGCATCTGGAGCAATCTGGGCCTCTCTCTTGGGCTGGCTTTGCTCCCTCCTCACAGCTTTCCATGGACCATTCACCTTCTTGGCTTCTCCAAACTTCTGGGGTCTCCACTGCATCTCTGACTTCTCACAGCTTCACACACTACTCAGGGGCATGCTGTCTGGCCTCCCAGACCTTCAGAAAAGGGAGGCAAACCTCCTTAATCCCACAGCTCTTTATGCTGCATGATCCTAAAACTAGCACCATGTAGATTCTGCCAAGGTCTGGTGCCAGCTGGGGAAGTAGCCAGGCTTTCTTCTCTCTTGGCTGTACGGGTTGAGTACCCAGATCACTGAGCATTCTGCAATTCTGGAACACGATGCTCTTCTGATTTCTGAGCAAAAAAAAAAGTTTTCACTTATGCTGTCTTGAGACTGAAAAGTGTGGAGACACACTGCTTCTTGAGATGCCCTCAGGCCATCTTTTATATTCTCCTGTTCTTTCTCAGCAACCAAGTTCTCCTTGACTCTGTTGTGCTCCAGGGCTTACTGGAGCTTCCTTTCTGGTGAAACTCATGTTTTAAATCATCCTGCTGTTTACACTTGTATTCTTAACGTAGCTCTGGCCTAGCCCCCAATAAGAATCATGCTGTTGCCTCAATATTAGGCTGCATTGAAATTTCTCCTGTTCGATTAATTTGTCCACTGCCTTTAGTCTCAGTCTCAGGCAAATTTTGGACATAAGCAAAATGAAATCTTTCTTCCAAAGCATAACACACATCATCTGGACTCTATGAAACCAGTGCAGTCCTTTTTCCATGAAGAAAACTTCAGAACTTATTCTTTATCAGAAGGATTTCTCTCAGCCTTCTGGTCTTTTGAGCTCTGACCAGAATCAACCATACAGAACAGTCTCAGATATTCCAGCTCCTTCAGGCCATATCTCTGAGCCTTTCCAAACTCTCCCCACAAGCCAGTCTCTCAGGTGCTTGAACCACATGATCAGGTACAGTAAGATCAAACACCCAACTTCTCTGGTATCAAATTTTGTCCGAGTCACTTTTCTCTCATTGCTGAGACAAAATCCCTGGCAACCCAGATTAGGACAGGAAAGATTTATTTGTCTCCCAGTTTGTGGAGCTTTCTGTCCCTTATCAGCTGGCTCCATGACACTCAGTGAAGGTTCTAGGGTGCTAAAGTTTTCACAATGTCTCAACCATAGGGACTACAAACATTGTTTTCCTAATGTTACAGACAGCTAAGTTAAGTAGAATATTGTAGGCAGCCACACAGGTATAGGCCCTCAATGGACCCAATACAGAAGACAAGATACCTTGCAACTGTGGAAGAGACAGGCACCCTGCTGTGGGACACATCAGAAAAGAAAAGATTAAACAAATGTACCCACCTACATCCCTAGGAATGAACACCAGACTCTGATATTCGAAATAGATAGCAATCACCTTGAATAAGACAGTAACCCACTCCCCACCAGAAAAGTCCCTGTTCTGTATTCATGTTCATTTGCTACATGACTCACTTCCCCATTTGGTCCTCATTTAATCAATTTTACCTGAGCAGTTATACACAATTTTATTGATTGGCCATGGTTTTGTCCCACCTGAAGACCAGCTTGCCATTTATCATTTTTTTCCACCTTAGAACCCCTCACCTCATGGATTTGCTATATAAAAATCTGTGGAAGTGGCAGATTCTTCAGCATCCCACTTCAGTCCCCTTCTGTCTCTTTCTTGGATAGAAAAGAAGCTTTCTTTCCCCCCATAAATATATTCTGCTCTAAACTTCCATTGTTCCTAAAATCCATGCTTCAGTTTTAGAGAACATGAACTTCTACCAGACATCTAGCAGGTAGGCTGTTTCTTTACCTTATACCAATAATGTTTTCCATTGATGCTGCATATTTAACAGTATGTAAATGTTGAGGTAAGTTAGCATGACAAATTGTGGCACTGTGTCAGCACCTGAGTATTTTTGGAAGGCGGCCACCACCTCTAGAAAGCAAAGCCATGTCCTTGATTGCTTTCCTGTGGGGCACTGGGAGGGAACCCAGCTCACGCATACTTAGACTCCGGTCTTTCAGAAACCCTGTCTTTTTTTTAAATATTTATTTATTTATTTAATTTATTTATTTATTTAGTGTGTGTGTGTGTGTGTGTGGCCAGCTCAGCCCACCAGGGGGCGGGGCTGTCTGGCACGTGGTGCTGGGGGATTGAACTGCAGTCCCTGTGCTTTGCTTAGCTTAGCTTGTTCTAAGTAGGTGCTTTAGACCACTGAGCCATCTCAGCAGCCCCCAGAGACCCTGTCTTTATCCACGTGTTCTGGAACCACTGCCTCTTTGGTCATCTGTTTCATAGCCCCGGCAAGCCTTGTGCAGAATCTGATGCCCATGGATTATCTCTCTTAGCTCTGAACCTGGATCTAGAGTCGGGGAATACATCAGCATAACCAACCCCCGCAGGCTCCCCAAATTTCAGGTAATGGAAACTCCTGGCTCAGGGGGCCAAGGAAGGAAAAACTGGCAAGGATCCAGAGAGCACCAGCAAGCCATCTGGCGCCTAGTGGTCTGCACGGGCATGGGGCCTGTCTGTCATCTGTGCCCCCGTAGATGTGGGGCAGCAGGACCGTCTGCTCAAAGCGCGGTGTGGCCACTGTCCCCATTTCCACAGCGTGGGGGTGTGTGTGCATGCATTTCCTGGTGGCTGTTTCTCTTATACTTACAATCCTAACCCCTGTTGGGATTCCAAAGTGCACTCTGTCATGGAGCAATTTCTTCTGTATGTGTTGACAGAGGAAGACAGAGACGCAAGGGAACTATTTTTGACTGTATTTCATGCATGCATTTGACACTGCAAATGATTATCACGGTGGTAAGAACATGAGGTGTGAGTCTTTCTCTGATCTTGGAAAACCTTTCTTAGTCCTTCCCTCCACCCCTCTTTGGCTGGCTCTTCCTGCCCTGAGCGTGGGGCTGGCGTGGCATGTGGTGCCAGGCATTGAACAGCAGTCCCCAGCTCCTGCCTAAGCTTGCCAAGGCAGGCACTTTCGACTGCTAAGCTAACTCACTGGCCCCCTTTCCTTGGTTCTTTTGCTTCACCTACATCCTGTTTTAATTCACATCCGTCAGAAGCACCAGTTCCAAAACACGTCCCGCCCTGCCAGGGAGGCACCCTGCCTGTTGTCACAAACACTTGCCATTTTATGTGTCAGTGTAATGCTTCAAAAGACCGAGGAGAGAGATGGAGACTTCCCAAGAGCGCTGGAGCCGCCTCGTCTGCCAAGCCGCCGGGATGGTGCCCTTCTGGTGCGCGAATGCAGAAATGTAGCCCAAGACGTGGGCGCTTGGGTAGCGAAGCAGCCCTTGTGTGCAGCCCTGCACGGTGTATTTGAGGGGCAATAACTCGGTGAGGAGCAGGGATTTCCACTTGCAGCATGAGTTCATAGGGAACACAAATCATTCACTTAGCAGCTTGTGGGCCATTTAGGAAGATCATGTTTCTCCACTTGCTGTTCATGCCCCAGACTGGAGCTCACAGAGCACGCTGGCTGGGAGGATCGCGGAGCTGCGGCAACCGGCCCAGCCATGCGCGAGTGGCTTCGTGCCCAAGGATTCCAGCTACTTCGATGACACACAGTCTGCTCATCAATGTGGCAGAAAGAGCTTCAGTTTTAAAGCAACTGAATCCCTCTACTCTGTGCCTGCAGGCACACAGCTATGCTTTTGATCTAGAAAGAAGACAACAACCTTTGTGACGTGGAGCATAAAGGATCACAGTGGTTATCCTTTAGAAAACACCAAATTTTCTAATAAGGTGCAATGGAAACGACGCAAATTAACTCCCTTAAGAGGAGGCTCCCAGCACGTGGCTCCGTCCTTGGTGCAAGCAGATTCTATGCAGCAGAAATCTTCGATTTCAGTTACACGCTTCTAATGCCATGAAAAATGACTATTAAGAAAGAGTTACCACCGGAACCATGTCCCGGCCTATGTGGTGCGCACTTTTTCTGGAAGGACAGTTGGCAAACCATTGTCATCAGGACCCTGGAATTGCAGCAATTTTTTATTCGATATCATTCGCAAAAGTAAGAATTAATCTTTCATCCTGGAAGCAAAGGAACTACTGAAAATCAATAGTTCCCATGTTCAGCAGGCATTAATTAAAAAGCAATGCCTATTAAAACAGCCGTGACTACTTCCAAATAAGATCAGTATGGCTACATTTAGGAAAAGAGAATGAATCTAGTCAACACTTTTTTTTTTTTTTTAGTGCTAATTAAAAACCTCATGTATTCATTGGAGTGACAGCTAAGATATTTGCATTCTTAATTTCATCACAAAATATAGTTCATAAAACCTTCGTTTCATATGACCTTCTTCTTTCAACAAAATTATTAGACTTTCAGAATGAAGACAAAGGTAAATATTTAAAATCAACAAGGAGAATTTAATACTGACTGTGGATGACATGGTAAGTACTTATCAGACAAAACACTTGGAATCCACTCACATGCCAATATACTGTATTCTCTCTCCCCACTCCCCAAGAATCAATAAGGAAATGATCTGTAGTTTAGCAATGATTAGGAACTGAAACGGTCAGCTCGCCCACCCGCCTGAGACAGGAACATCTGGCAATGATTTCAATGTGGTGGTCTGCAGCTCAGGTCTGTGGCAAGCAGACAAAATTCTCCTACAGTTTGCAAACCTTCAAGGTCCAGCATGGGTTGATTCTTCAGCCACATGGACACATTGGTGTGTCCACATCTCTTTCCTGTTGACACTCATGACACAAGTCTCCTGGACACAGTATTCCGCATCTCTGATGTCACCATTATTGCATAGAAAGACTGTACAAGTCATACTGGTGTTGATGATGCTTGCCCTTAATTTCTGCTCTCTCTCTCTCTCTCTCTCTCTCTCTCTCTCTCTCTCTCTCTCTCTCTTCCTCCCTCCTCTACCTCCGTCCTTCTCTCCCTCCCTCCTTCTCTGTCTCTTTCTCTCTGTCTCTCTCTCCCTCCCTCCCTCTTCTCCTCCCTCGTTCTCTGCCACCCTCCTTCTCCCTCCCTTCTTCTCTCTCTGTCTCTCTTCCTCCCTCCCTTCTCTCCCTCCCTCCTTCTCTGTCTCT
>NW_004524879.1:954859-960259 GCF_000260255.1 Octodon degus
AGTCTTTAGTACTCAGTGGGGGATAGCTTTCCTACATTTGTATATGGTTCTTGGTTGATTGATTAGTGTGATTTTATTTATTTATTTATTTATTTTTGTGTGTGTGTGTGTGTGTGTGGAACCGAGGATTGAACTCAGGCCCTTGCGCTTGCCAGGGAAGTGCGTCTTCCACTGAGCCATCTCCCCCACCCCGTGGTTGATTCATTAGAAAGTGCTATTATAAAGTGTGTGCTGTATTGTATTGTTCTCTTCGCAAAAGACTCAAACCACAACAGCTTCTTTCACTATTAATTATAACGGATTAGAAAAGGAATCTGCTATTGATGAATAAAGAAAATGTGGTGTACATATTTGGTGGAATACTATTCACCCATTAGCAAGAACTCAGCTCTGTCATTTAGAGTAACAGGCTTAGACATTAGATTAAGTGAAATAAGCCAAAGAAAGAGAAGGACCACTGTTATGGTTTGTGTCTAGTTGTACCCACAAAGCCTCATGCAGTCATGCCGTGAGGACTTGTAGAGTTTGTGTTAACTCATGATCCCCTGGGATTATGTGTGATCCAAGGCTGGGATTATGGGTTTTAGTACTGCTGGGATTACCCATAGGTGGGTAAATACTGGGAAGTACCCATAGGTGTGAGTACTTCCCCTACCCTGGGGCAGGTAATTTGCATTACAATGCAAGGTGGGAAGAGAAGCTAGCTGCTTGAGCTGCTGCTACCCCTCCCTGGAGCTCTTGCTCTTTGCCACTGCCCAGAAAGGTTGCTTTCTGCCCTGTGCTGCTCTGCGTTGGACCCTGCTGAGTATGGACTGAAACCTCCAGTAACTGTGAGCTAAATAAACCTTTCCTTCCTTCATTTTGAGTGTCGGGTATTTGTCCCAGCAACGAGAGAAGACAGCCACATTTTCCTGATCACATGTGCAATGTGAAACACTAGAGGTATAGAGTTGGAGAACAAAAATTAGTGGTGGCGAAAGGATGGAATTCGTACAGGGCGGGGAAGGCGTACAGAGAACGGTACCTAAGGATCACAGCAAGTTTTGGGGGAGTATTAGAGCTCTACGATTCAGTCGGATGAAAGAAGTTTGGGATGAGACATGGCGTATTTCAAACCCTGGAAGATTCTGAATGCACTCAGTATGAAGAAATGATACAGGTTAAGTGAAAAGTATGTTAATTATGGATTAGTGGTTAATTACACTTTATACCATGTGTAAAACAAAACAGCACAAATCCTCTAAGTGGGTAGAATTATGAAGTGTGAACAAAAATTTATAGTAAAGGCAAAAGTAAATGACACAGCAAAAATGAAAATCATGAGATACAGAAGCTTTTGCTTTGGTTTCTTGCCATAAGCAGGATCACACTCTCTATCAGAAATGCCAGGCTCCTTTCCGGCAGGAACCACGAAGGGTGCAGAAGAGAAGAAAAAGAAGGTTCTTGCTGTGCCAGAAACCCTTAAGAAAAAGCAAAGATATTTTGCAGAGTTGAAGATAAAGTGCTTGAGAAAGAAGTTTGCCCAGAAGATGCTTCGCAAGGCAAAGAGGAAACTCATCTATGAAAAAGCCAGGCACTATCCTAAGGAGTGCAGACAGATGTACACAACTGAGATCCGAACGGCTAGGATGGCGAGAAAAGCTGGCAACTTCTATGTCCCTGCAGAGCCCAAACTGTCATTGATCACCCGGATCAGGGGTATCAATGGTGTGAGCACAAAGGTCCGCAAGGTGTTGCAGCTTCTTCGCCTTCGCCAAATCTTCAGTGGTACCTTCTTAAGCTCAACAAGGCTTCAATTAACATGCTGATAATTGTAGAGCCATGCATTACATGGGGGTACCCAAACCTGAAGTCAGTGAACGAACTAATATACAAGCATGGCTATGGCAAAATCAATAAGAAATGATTTGCCTTGACAGATAATTCATTGATTGCTCGATCTCTTGGTAAATATGGCACCATCTGCATGGATGATCTGATTCATGAGATCTATACTGTCAGAAAACGCTTCAAAGAGGCAGATAACTTCCTGTGGCCATTCCCGTTATCATCTCCAAGAGGTGGAATGAAGAAAAAGATCACCTATTTTGTGGAAGGTAGAGATGCTGGAAATAGAGAAGAGCAGATCAACAGGCTTATTAGAAGGATGATCTAGGTAGCTACCATGGTGTTTTTGGGATTTGGCTGGTTAATAAGGTATCTGCTTCCAAACTGAAAAAAGAGAGAGAGAGAGAGAGAGAGAGAGAGAGAGAGAGAGAGGCTGCAAAATGTTTGCTAAGTGGATACCTAAATGAGCAGGTGTACATGTCCTATTGCTGCAAAAGCAAACTTTTAAAATTCAATAACAAGTGACCCATTAGCATCTCTTAGTGAGATATGGCCAGGTGACAGACTAAAGGAACAGAACGGGCGGGGAGCGGTCCTCTGTGAAGGTAAGCTGTAGTTGTGAATCTGGTAACATGGCCCTAGACACAGATTCCAAACGTTCTGTAAACAAGCAGGACAGTAGGAAGTTCAAGGTGTGGGGGTCACAAACAATGAGAAGCGTCTCTACGGTACACAAATGTCAGCTGTGATTTGCTCTGCCTAAATATCTGTGAATTTCTTCTCCTCTGGGCTGTGACTTTGAGAAGGGGTGGAGGGAAGATTAGTTAAGGTCACAGGTTAATAAAATGAAACAGCATAAGGAAGTACAGCAACACCATTGGATTTGCCAGCTTTGTATCACAGGTGGCAGTTTAGAACTTGATGGTTATTTGAATAAATACAGTGTTATCATCCATAATCATAATTGTAAATATAAACTGTTCCATGGAATAATTATGAAGCTCATTGAGAAATATGTGTAAAGGGGCTGGGGAGATGGCTTAGTGGAATAAGCGCTTCCCTGGCAAGCACAAGGACCTGAGTTCAATCCCCGGTTCCACCAAAAAAACAAAAAAAGAAATATGTGTAAGTAGCTGTTGATATGCTGGGACAGTAGTTTGGTGCTTTACAGGAAAATGGTTCTACTTCACACAGTAATAACGAGACAATGCCTGGCATAGTGGTTCGTGCCTGTAATCCCAGCAGTATGGGAGGCTGAGGCAGAAGTATTACAAGTTCCAACCCAATTTGGGCAACAGAATGACTCAGCAAGGTCTAGGCTCAACATAAAAATAAAGCAGCTGCTGAGGATGGAGGTTAGTGCTCAGGTGCTAGGTAAAATTCCCTTTAGGAGAAAAAGGTCGGGGGAGACAGAGATAGAGACAGAGACACAGAGACACAGAGACGGGGGAGAGAGAGAGACAAAGACAGAGAGAGAGAGAGACAGAGACAGAGACAGAGACATGGAACAGACAGGAGAGACAGACAGATAGACAGACAGAGAGAATAATGAAAATAAAAAGGAACTGTGTACAATATCTAGAAGTGTTTTGATGTTGTCATGTTCTGAGAGCCCAACATGCAGTTGCTCACAGAATCACAAAGCGTCCCCAAGCATCCCAATGCAGAAATGTCAAACACACACCCTCAAAAAAAAAAAAAAAAAAAAAAAAGCAAAAACAAATATACAAACAAAAAGCCAAAGCAATTAAGAGTTCAACTTTTACAACTCCTCAAGCACATTAAATCACGAAATGCTAGTCTATGTCTTTTTCACCTGTGGGGTGTTCATAAGGTACATGTATGTAGGGGTGAGAGGGTTACAAGTAATATGTGGTGATGTTATAGAGCCTTCGCTAATTAACCTTGAATAATCTCTAGGTTGGGTCCAAGGTCTTTGCAGAGTAAAGTCTATCTAGTTTGTTAATTTATCACACAACCTCAAAAGATGGGCAGAAATAGAATCAAAGGAGGAGAGTAAGGAGAAAGAGCCAAAGGAAGAGGAGGAGAAAGATGAAGAAGAAAAGGAGGGGACAAGGGGGACAGGAAGATAAAGAAAGTGACAGAAGATGGAGAAGGAGGAGGAAAAGCAGAAGCAGGAGAGGAGGAAAGAAAGAAGAAAGAAAGAAAGAAAGAAAGAAAGAAAGAAAGAAAGAAGAAGATAGAAAGAAAGAAAGAGGAAGATAGAAAAGGAAGGGAGGGAGGGAGGGAGGAAGGGAAAAAGAAAAGAAGATAGGAAGGTAGAAATTAAAGAAAGAAAATGAAAGAAAGAAGGAAAGAAAGAAAAAAGAGAAAAAGAATGAAAAAATGAAGAAAGAAAGAAGGAGAAAGAAAGAAAGAAAGAAAGAAAGAAAGAAAGAAAGAAAGAAAGAAAGAAAGAAAGAAAGAGAAAGAAAGAAAGTTGGGCGAGAATGCTGACTGGCTTTGCCGTTGGCAGTTTATCTGTTGGCAGTGTGTTTCAGATAACCATTTGTGATTTAGAAATGGATATCTTTTTTCCTAAAATGCATTATGAGTAGGTCACTACAACTTCTGCGAAAATTAATTATATGATTTGGTTCAAATCCACCCATTCAGATTCTTATCTTCTTATCTGCCAGGTTTACAAAAATGGAACATTCTTTGGGAAGAACTTTATTTGCAGCATATAACAAGCAAATAAGAACACACTATGTTTGTGAAGGATAAGGTCCAAAAATTAATTTATTTTAAAAATAATGCATGGAGGGCTGAGGGAATACCTTAGCAGTGTAAGTTGTGGTGTCTAACAAGCACAACATCCTGAATTCGATCCCCAATACCAAAAAACAAAACTAAAGACAAACATAATGCACGGACTCTCAGAATTCAGCGTTTTATACTTTTACCTATAATTAAAGTCATTAAGAATGATTCTTAAACAGACGAAATGAATCAGGAGCTCTATGTTTCACATCAGATTGTTCATATTTGCAGATGAGCTGAAGTTGTATGCCGTGTATGTTAAACAGAGTTTCCTCCTGACTGGACGGCGAGACTCTTGGAGTGTTGACCGTGGGGCTGTTACTTGGATTGTGCAGATACTGGGTTCACCTGTGGATTAACTGTCTAATGATTCGTAGGCGAGTGTGCAGTCAGGGCGTATTCCCGCTGGAGAAGGTACGGCCTGGGAACACGCTCTCTGACGGCCCATCATCTCTCCCTGGCTCTCTCCTGCCTCCACTCTGCTTCCTGGCCACCGTGATGCAAGCTTCCTTTCAGGAGAGCATATCAGGCATTTTCTCCCAGCAATGAGAAGCCTGACAACCTAGGCCCACTGTATAATCTGGCTAAGCATAGCAACAGATTCAAGTGAGACTATCCAACAGAATGAGGTGAAGGCTGAACAGAATGAAGACATTTACCTGCTACACAGAAAGAATCAGTAAAGACCTGGTGCCGCTGTAAACTCTAAACACAACACTTTGGGTGCTTCCAAAGATTTATCACAGATATGATTGGGAACTAGGTTTGGGAGTTATCTTAAAAATATGTGTCTGATATTGTACACTTCTC
>NW_004524879.1:961064-967018 GCF_000260255.1 Octodon degus
GGCCAGAAACACTGTTGAGTATTTGGAGACATTTCAAGGAAAAACTAGTGAATGCCATTTGATTTTGCTTATAGGTAAGCTTGATCCACAAACAAAGGGAAATGCACGATCCATGTGTGTAGATGTTCCAATCCCTCTATCGACAAAACATAATGATTATCAAGGAAAGGAAGAGAAGCCAACTCTTCCATCCGTGGGGTCACCATTTGCGCACGAGCCAAAGGCTCACAAGGCAGGAGAAGCACACAGCCGCCGCAGGGGTTACCACCCCCGTTCAGGATGTTTTCCTCATTTTTCCTCTATTGTCTAAAACCCACAATCAGCACCTCAAGATGTGTGCGCGGCTTCGTTCTCTTAATTGCCTACCCCACACAAGCTGGCAGTTAATTATACATTATCTTATTCCTTAATTGCCGTCTTTCTGGGTTTCCCAACAAAATCCTAAGCTCTCTGAGAGCTATGTCAAAAGCAGCGCTTGTTTGGCAGCTCCTGGCTTACCTGAGTACAACAATAGACCTCCCACACACACGTTGCTTTGGGTCATGACTGCCGAAATGCCACAATCATTTGATGCGCTCTCAAAAGGGCCAAGTGACCTTTCGCTTAGCTAAAAAAATTAAGTTCTTGGCCCCGAATGATGACAGTCTAAGTTGGCCAAGTATTAACTGAGAATAATTATTTTTGCTCTTTCCTGTCTTAAAACTGAATAGTGGGCTAGAAGATCCCTCAACAGTGTGAGCACCTGCCTGGCAAGAGCAAGGACCCTGGTTCCGTGCTAGCAGCACATGCCAGACCAGCTACCAAAACTGAATGTGGGGAAGCACGCCTACAATCCCAGTGCTGGGGAGGCTGAGACAGGAGGCACTCTATGAGTACAAGATGCATAGCAAGACCCTGTACCGGATAAATAAATAAATTTTTAAATTTCAAAAAATAGCTGAATGGTTTTGCTCCCATATTTGTTGGTGCTTTTCATCAAACTAAGCAACTTTTTTTTTTTTTTTTTTTCTGGAACTGGGGATTGAACTCAGGCCCTTGCACTTGCCAGGCTTATTCTACTGAGCCATCTCCCCAGCCCAAACTAAACAATTTTTTGATGTGGCATGACAGCTGATTTCCTAGCCAAGGGATTTCAAGGATAAAAAGAAAAAAAAATCCCTAATATTTCCCGAGTCATTTAATTGATGATCGGGCTGTCTTCATCTTAGCATACCTAGATAGACAGGGAATAAAGCATAAATTTCTTACATTTGTGTAAATGGGAAGCTAAGGTGTCACTTTTTGAAAACAGTACCCTTAACTTTTTCTTCTATTTACGCTATTGATTTCGAGACTCTACAGAATACAGATTCTAGAGCAACTTTGTCAAGTTGCTATCATTCACATGTGGAAAATTACGTGGAGAAGAAGAAAACCTTCCAATTTCTTCTTTGATATCCGTTTGTGACACCAGGCATTCTGAATCCCGGGCAAAAGACAAACATTTTGTTTCATTTACACAACGTGAGTAAAGATTCCCATCTTTCTATCTTAGACTTGAAGCACACAAGTTATATGATCTTGGGTAGACTATTCATACCCCCATGTAAATTCTTTTTACTGAAATTATCAGCACATAGTAATTTTCCCAAATAATAGGAATGGAATGCTTCTTACTTCTGCAGAATTCAACTTGAGCATCACTGGACTCTTTATCCTCACTTAACAATCCTATTCCTCCTTTTCTTATTTAATATTTCCATCCCACTTTAATGGTGGCTCCTCCTAAACTCTGTATGTGAATACAAAAAATATTAATTGTCTTTCTGGGTCTGGCTTATTTTTCTAAGAGCAGTGAGCTCCAGCTCCACCTATACCCTCAATAATAAAATGATTCTGTTTGGTTTTAATACATGAATATTCCACTGGTTCGCTTGTCTCCTGAACTGTAGCCAATGGATAAAGGCATTCACTAACACTGATTTGTCTTCAACACAAACCTATAATAGTTTCTTGCTGCTTGCTGAGAATGAAATTAAACAAAAAGAAGGACAGACAGACCAACAGATGGACAGATAATAAATACAGAGAAAGAGACAGAGAGAAAAAGAAAAAGAGAAGTGCCAGCCAAATAGCTCAGCAGGTTAAAGCTCCTGCAAGCAGGCGCAGGGGCCAGGGGTTCGATCCCGGGGCCTGCGTGCCAGCTGCACCCCCTGGGTGCACTGAGACAGCAATTGAGACTGGGTGTGGTGACACACCTGTAATCCCAGTTCTTGGGAGGCTGTAAATAAGTGGATCACTACAAGTCCAATGTAGTAGTGAGTCCCTGAAACCCTGTAGACCCTTCTCTAAAAAAAAAAAAAAAAGTAAAAGAGAGACACAAAGAGAGGTTAAGAGGAGTGCGTTTGATTTCATTTATTCCTTTAGGACTTTTATCAGTACACACTTGAGACTTTTCCAGTCAGTGTAGAAAGAAGTATGTATTTGTTAAATGCCTGACTACGAATTTCCAGTAATCTCATAAATTGTGAATTTGTTTTTTGCAATTCCGGGAATTACCAAAACATTCACATAGAGCTACCCTCCCGGATTTCTACTTTTCCCCTTTTCATGTGGATGTAGGATTTTACTAATTCTCTATGTTGTGCAAGATGCAGTTCTATGTTCAGTTCTTCAGTCTGACTTTGCTAGAGTTCTGGGATTATAGACACACACCTTTGTGCTTGGCTTCTGATAAATAAAGTGAGAACTTCTCCCAAATGGCTAACACTCTATTTTGCTACCTCAAAGTCCCCAATTTTTCTGACCCGTCTCTTTGCATATCACCCTGCTTGTAAGTACATTAAGGAAAATGAAAAAAACTATATAATTAGAAGAACACATTCGCCATCCCCCAGCAATCCACTTACCCCTGTGCACATACCTACTCGTATCTTGCATGTGCTTCTACGTTACTGTGTGGGATTACATAGCTACTACCTAAGGCTAGCCAACTGCACATCAGTTCCAATCAACTTCCTCAACCTTAAACAAAACACCCCTGTGCTGATATCCCGTCATTACTGATTCCTGCACCATATTATATGATTAATCAATGTCTTCCTGTGTGAGAGTTAAGCTTGTTAGGGTGAACTTCATTACTGTGAGAATAGTTTGGGGGGTTATTAAAGGAAACTTCTTGGTGCATCTGGGTGACCCATGAGAAAGTGACTTAGGGCATCATCCTGGTGCTTGGACACCTTCTCCCTGGCACTGTTCCAGTGTTTGTCTTCCATGCTGTCATCAGTTAAGCCACTTTGGTCTCCCATGCTTTTGCACCACCATGGTCTTGCCTCGGAAGCATCTGACCATGGAATGAATCCTCGGTGGCCATGAGCCAAATTAAACCCTGACTCCTGGAAGTTGTGAGTATTGGTTATTATTTCCATGAGTGGGAAAATTGAGCTGTTCTCTTGGCTCAAAAGAACCTCACTATATCACTGTCCTTGAGGACAGATAGAGCGACTTGACTTGCTATGCCTGGTAGAAGATGAACAGAATGAAAAAGTAATACACTTTAGTGATGTGCTCAAAACAAAAACATAAGATCCTATCAGATTTAAATTCTCCTTTGTTAAAATGAATGAAAAAGAAAAGAAAGAAGGAATAGAGGCTAGAAAGAAAAGAAAGAAGACAAAAACAGAGAGAAAAGAGGCAGGGGAAAGGAGGGGGAGGAGGACAGGAAGGATACAAGTAGAGACAGAGGGAAGTGGAGAGGGAGGCAGGAATTAATCAAGGGAAAGGATAAATTCATGATTTTTTTCAGGCTTTAAGAAAACAGAATATACAGAGAACTTCACTGAGCAAACGACGTGAGAAGATAAAAGAGCTAAGTGCATGTGTTGCTAATGATAGGGATTTTTGTTACCCGGCATAACAATCTGTACTGACTGACAAACAATGTCTTCTGCTATTATGACTGGGTATGGATGTGCTGTTAGATTTTCTGTCTTTTTGCTGCTGCTGCTGCTGCTGCTGCTATGGGGATTAAACTCAGGAACTTTGCTGTGAATTGCATCGCCTGCCCTTTCGTGTTCACTTAGAGATACTGTTTTGCTGTGTCTATACTTACACTTGAAATGCTCCTTCCTCAGCCTCTGGAGGGACTGCGATGGCAGGAAATAGTTTAGAAACAGCAGAGTGACTTTCTCCTGGGTTTATATACCCTTTCATTTCTTCCCAAAGTGTTTCTACTTTGTGTAGACAAAAAAATCTCAGAGATGTTTACACGTAAGGTCCCGAATTCCAATTCTCTCATTCAGTAAAACCTACTGCAGCGTGGCTTCTGCACCAAAGATTGCGACTCATGCAGTAAATTTCCACATTACCTCTCTCTCTAACTCTGTGTGCCTGTCTCTGTCTCTCTGTCTCTCTGTCTCTGTCTCTGTCTGTATCTCTATCTCTCTCTAACTCTCTGTGTCTCTCTATCTGTCCTCTCTCTGTCTGTCTCTATCTCTCTCTTTCTCTGTCTCTGTCTCTATCTGTCTCTATTTCTGTCTGTCTGTCTCTCTCTCTCTCTCTCTCTCTCTCTCTCGGTCTCTCTCTCTCTCTGTCTCTGTCTCTGTCACTCTCTCTGACTGTCTCTATCTGTCTCTGTCTGTCTCTCTGTGTGTCTCTGTCTCTCTGTCTCTGTGTGTCTGTCTTTCTCTGTCTCTGTCTCTCGGTCTGTTTCTGTCTCTCTGTCTCTCTGTCTCTCATTCTGTCTCTGTGTGGATCTCTGTCTCTGTGTGTCTCTCTGTCTCTTTGTGTCTGTTTATCTGTCTCTCTCTGTCTCTCTTTCTGTCTCTGTCTCTCATGCTGTCTCTGTCTCTCTCTTTATGTGTGTCTCTGTCTCTCTGGCTCTGTGTGTCTGTCTGTCTGTCTCTGTCTCTCTGTCTGTCTCTGTCTCTATCTCTCTCTCCCTCCCTCCCTCCCTCCTCTCTCTGTCTCTTTCTGTGTGTCTCTGTCTCTGTCTCTCTTTCTCTCTGTCTGTCTCTCTCTGTCTCTCTCTGTGTCTCTGTCTCTCTCTTTCTCTCTCTCTGTCTCTCTGTCTCTGTCACCCTCTCTGTCTGTCTCTGTCTGTCTCTCTCTCTCTGTCTCTGCATGTCTCTCTGTCTCTGTGTGTCTGTCTTTCTCTGTCTCTGTCTCTGTCTATTTCTGTCTCTCTGTCTCTCATTCTATCTCTGTGTGGATCTCTGTCTCTGTGTGTCTCTCTGTCTCTTTGTGTCTGTTTATCTGTCTCTCTCTGTCTCTCTTTCTTTCTCTGTCTCTCATGCTGTCTCTGTCTCTCTATGTGTGTCTCTGTCTCTCTGTCTATCTCTGTCTCTCTGTCTCTGTCTCTCTCTGTCTCTCTGTCTCTGTCTCTCTCTTTCTCTGTCTCTCTCTGTGTGTCTCTCTCTCTCCCTCTCTCCTTCTCTTCTTCTCCCCCCATCTCCCTCTCTCTCTCTCTCTCTCCCTCTCATCACTAGGAATCAAATTCAGGACCTTGTGCTTGCCAGGCTACATCCGTGACCTCACTTCTACTTCCCTACTAATTATCCACAGTTTCTCTGATGTGTAATTTGCATAACATTTGCAGGTATCACCATCATCCTTAGGTGTTCAGTTCTCTATGCCTAGACGATGCTGTTGTCAAACTCCATCTTTACCGATTTCCAGACATGCAGGCCAGCTAAGTTACCAAGATGCCTGTTGGCCCCATCTCCCCCTTGGAACTGCAATCACTGACATCCATCTCTCTGCAGGTAGTTCTCCATTCAGTGACCACCAAATTTAAAAAATTAAAACTTTCAGCTCCATTATTTTTCTCAGACCCTCCTCCAATTTCATTGCAGAGCAATCTCATCTTTTCAGATGCTTGGACCAAAGTTCTTCACCCTGCACCCTAATTCAAAATCAAAAGCAAATCATACTTAGAAAAAAGTAAAAAAGAAAGAAAGAAAGAAAGAAAGAAAGAA
>NW_004524879.1:967233-969284 GCF_000260255.1 Octodon degus
AAGAAAGAAAGAAAGAAAGAAAGAAAGAAAGAAAGAAAGAAAGAAAAGAAACCCACTGCTTCCATGGAGCATGAACTACCACAGTTTCTCAAGCCCACCTTCCCATCAACTCTCTTCCAACTGGTCTCTTATTTTCTTGCTTCATCAGAGCAAACTCTATTCCACAAATCTCTTGGAGGGATGAAACTTTGCATAAACATTTGGTGTTATGGTTTGTCTCATGCCTCAGGCTTCTAGAGGTTGTGACTAATTCATGAACCAATGCTGAGATAATGGGCGGCAGTGCTACACCCTTCCTGTGTCCTGCAGCCTTAGCTGCTCCTCTCTTTCTGCTTTTGTTGCTTTTCTTTTTTCTGCCACCATAAACTGGTGCCCTCTGCCATGTGCCATTTTGCCTTGGGTCAGCCCAGTATGCACTGAAACCTCCACAAACTCGTCTAAATGAAGCTTTCCTTCTTTAAACTGAGCATTGGATATTTTCTCTCAGCACTGAGATAAAAGCTACCAAAACAGTTGGTTATAGTCCTCCTCTGATGAAATCCTTTCCTTGCTTCTTGGAATGAAATTCGAGGTACTGATTTGTTTCATAATGCAAATATCCTTGACATTAACTCTGAGCACACTTTTCTGTTTTCTTTTCCCAAAACATACCAGGACTGGTTGGTCCCAGGTCAGGGCCTTTGAACTCTCTTTTGTCTCCACCCATCATATCCTGCTATACATCTTCAGCACTTCTTTTCCTCCAGTTTTTCAAATCTTTCCTCATGCCCTGCATGTGCTGGGACAGCTGGGATGAAATCTCTATTAAAAAATTGTGAACCCTCCAAAAATTCTGAGAGTGCTTAAGTTTTCTAATGTTTCACACAATGGTTCACTTTGTACAGCATCACATAATTTACTGACATCTCAGTTTTATTTTCAGCCACTCATAGAATGGTATAAATCATCCAGGGAGGAAATTTTACTCCATGTAGTCCATTGGCAGACCCTCAAAGCTTTGAATAGAAGCAGAAACTTGTTATCTGCTCAAATATTATTCAAAAGACTAAGATTTATAATAGTAAATATAAACTACTGTTATTTGTGGCACTTTCCACAGTACATTTAGAAATACATATACAAACTTAACTAGCGCATAGTTTCTCTTACATGAGAAGCACAAACTTCAATTAATAAGTAAAATAAAAGGTAGATCACAGTGGGGCTGGAGAGATAGACCGTGGGTCTAAGCTCACGCGTGGAAGGAGCACGGACCCTAGTTCAATCTCCAGTACCAGATGCTGTGTCCGCCCCAGCACCCCAGAGGCCCTGCGCTGGCTGCTGAATCCAGGTGTGGTGGCACATGCATGTTATCCTCAAGCTAGGGAGGCTGAGAAACAAGGGTCTCTATGAGCCCGAGCTGCATAGTGAGATCCTGTACCAAGTAAATAAATAATGGGGAAAAACAGATAAATTACAATGATGGAGCATGTTCTGTTTAACTCTATCTAAGAAGTCCCTTAAACTTTATGTTTATTCACCCCTCAGCCCCTTCTTACCTAGTAAACCCTAAAACCCACAAAAGAGAATAAATCTCTAATCTAATGAGCAAACACTTATAACAAATTGTAGGTAAGATAAAATTTAACCATACTGACAAACCCTCCAGAAACGTAAACCTTGTAATATTTTTGAAAACTTCCAAAATGAGGTAACGTGGTTACCCTGGTGACTTCTGCATGTATAAAATAACACTATAAAATTCTCTAATTCGGCTGGTGAGATAGCTCAGTGGACTAAGTGCCTTTTTAGGCAAGCATTAGGACCCGGGTTTCTCCATGGCGTGGCATGCAGTGCCAACCCAAGGGTATGGTGAGCCAGCTGGGCTTGGTGGTGCTAGCCTGTAATCGCAGCACTGAGGAGGCTGAAAGTAGGAGGATCACTATGAGTCTGAGCTGCATAGTGCAACCCAGTAGCAAATACATTAAAAAAAGAATCTCTACACATCCACAGTCCCTGATTTTTGCATCAGGTTGTCATCCTGTTGTCCATAAAAGCCTCCTTTGTCTCCA
>NW_004524879.1:969764-970660 GCF_000260255.1 Octodon degus
AAAAAAAAAAAAAAAAAAAAAACCTATGATTGAATTCATATGCAAACCATTCACATAAAGCACTTTTCGCAAATCTCAATCCATAAATGGTCAGAAGAAGTTAGATTTTTAGGATTGCTGAGGCAGCATTTTTTAAAGACAAAGTAAGAGAACGCAAAAAGTATTGTCTATCAAATACAAGATAATTTCTAGAGACGTCCTTCAGCCATCAGCAAAGTAGAACTCAGATGCTTTTGACCCCACTTTGTTTCTGTCCGTTCTCATTTTGCTTTCCCCAAGTGAGCTACTACTAGGCATTTTTTTAAGAATTATTTTCCTAACTTTGGCCTAGTTTAGACACCATCCAGGAGTCGGCATTCCTGCACAGACGTCTGGCCATCTGATGAGCTACGGGAGAGTGCACGGGGTCGAGGAACTGGTTCCCTGAACTGCGACCCTCGCTGCGCCCTGTCCTAAAGGTCAGTCCAACACACAGCTCCCAAAGAAGAAAACACTTTGAGAATTGTTCATGAAGCTGATCACTATTTTTCTCAGAAGGACAAGTGTCTTTGAAAATTCCCCAATTTCCAGAAACAATTTTACGGCACTTTCTGTTTCCATTTTCTGCAAAGAAATTGAATTGCAATCATTTCTTCTTAAGTCAGGAGAAGAGGGCTGGGAGGGAATGAGGATAGGGGCACGGTGGAGGGAGATTTAGCTGAGTTCTGTTTACTTGTGTATTTACGGGGACTCAAGCAGGAGTCTGAATGAGCGCAGTGCCCCAGGAGGAAAAGAGGGGTGGCCTTCGGGAAAAAGAAGATGAGCTTAGAAACAATGCAAAGACAGAAGCATAGTAGAGTCTACAGAGAATCAAGTGGGTTGGAGAAGGATCAGAAATCACAAGTGTTTCCTACTTA
>NW_004524879.1:971325-973534 GCF_000260255.1 Octodon degus
AATAAATGGAGTAAAATGAAATAAATTTTGACACCGAGTCTCATTGCACTGCCTAAATTACACTGGCTGGGCTCAAACTTGAAATTTTTCTGCCTCTGTCTCCCAGAGTATTGGGATTCTACCATGCCTGCTTGAACAAATCAGAAGGGTTGATCCATTCACCTGCCCATGGACTTTACGCCGCTTCCAACATTTAGCTATTACTATTTTTTAAAAATTGTGGTTTGTTAGTACTCTACGATACCTCATTTTATATCATATTTTATAACGCAAGACTTTGTGGGAGGAGGTTAAAGAGTTTCCGGTTAAGTAACTGAGGTGACCGAAAGTCCCCACTGGGCCATTAATTTCTTAGGAAGGCATGCCCAGGCCATTCAGGGGAAGTGGGCTCCTTAATGCAGATTTTAAAATACTGATTTTCTGAAAAGATTGCTTATTTGCAGCAAAGTATTGTGCTTTTTATTATTATTTGTTTATGCTTTTTAAATATCCCCCACCCAAACAATAATCAGGAGGCTCACTTAATGTTTCTGAAATTTTCTTTCCGCTTACGACTTTTTGAAAGATGTTTAAAACTTACGGCTGTACACTTACATGTATAAAGAAAAACTCAAACCTTTTGAGTATGCAATTATTTATCACTTAACAAAAAAGAGGTAGAAATACAGTAATCTTACAATTGTCTAGTGAGTATAATATACTTTAAGATGGTTAATTAAGTACAATACTCCTAAAATAATAGCTAAACATGGACGCGACCTATAAATACATTGCCAGATGGATGGGTCAGTAAAGTAAGACATTAAACACAATGGTGTTCCACTTCTGTATCAGAAAAAGATAAATTTGAGTCCTCTGTAGGACCCTTGAGAGGCTGAAAACAGATGGATCACTACGAGTCTAATCTAGTAGTGAGAACCCTGAAAACCCTGGACACCCTTCCAAGACAGCTAAAAAAATTAAAAAAAAAAAGATTGAAACAGCTATGTATTCTGAACACACACCAAAAACAGAAACAACAACAGCACAACAAAAACAAAAATAAAGGAAACAAAATAGGAGGTGGAAGGGAGGGAAAGAGGAACAACAAAATGACTTTGCATATACTAAGCACAAGAAACACCTTCACAGAAGGGACCTAAATAAGCCATACTACAATTATGTAGTAATAAAGCAATACTACCAGATCCCTTTTGGCTTCTGAGACAAGCTCGTGCTACCCATTCCAGGCTGACCATGAAATCACCGTTGTCTTAGCTTGGATTCCTGAATGCTGGGATTTTAGAAACGCCCTACCACACTCAGTCTATACAGGCAAATTAAAATCAAAGAAAGCAGTACTTGCAGCAGCCCCGTTACTCTAACATTAAAGGAATCCAACGGCTGCTAGTAAAGGTTGCTACTTTGAATTGACATTTAATGGCATGCAATGCCCAACGGGAACATGAAGCCTTGACTCCCTTAGAGCCACAAAGACGCATACATTGCGGTCATCTCAGGAATTATAGGAGGTTATTATTATGATATGGATCGGGACCATTTCCTGAAAGCTCCTGTGCTCAGAGGTGGGGCTTTGGGGGGGTGACTGAAACCGCAGTGGAGGAAACTGAGCTCAAGGTCAGAGAGCTATGCCAGAGCTGCTCTTAAGAGGTGGGGGCTGCATGGAAGAGGCAGGATGCTGGAAGCACGACCCAGCAGGGCTCTTCCCCTCTTGTCACTCTTCTACTGATTCTGTTTCTGCACACCTTCATGCAAACAGCTTTTCTGCTTCATACTTGTCTGCTTGACCATTTCTTCCTTGCCTCCAGCCAGCCATGAGCTGACGTCTCTCATAACTACGCTAAAAGGAATAGCTCCTCTTTGGGTTTGTGGGCGATGCGTACTGTACCTCAGCAACAATAAAATGACGAAGAGACATACGAACATTCTCTTCTTTTGTCTGAGGAGATCCCCAGGGGCTGACACCTTTTGCCTCCCTAATTCTTCACTTTCTTCCATGCTTTCTATGAGTCTTTGGACTCCACATTTTTCTTTCCACGGCAGAGTCCTTTTAATCAGTTCATAATCTTCTGTTCTTTACAAAGCGCTTTACAACTTGGGAAACTTTTGGTGTTGCTTCCAAATTAATTTTCCATATGACCATTTCCATTCGCTGTTTAAATATAGATCAGGAAGACAAGCCCTGTACATACAAAGGCATAGAACTGGC
>NW_004524879.1:974080-975108 GCF_000260255.1 Octodon degus
TCTGTCTCCATGTCTCTGTCTCCATCTCTCTGTCTCTGTCTCTGTGTCTGTCTCTCTCTCACTCCCTCTCTCTTTTTCTCTGTCTCTGTCTCTGTCTCTGTCTCTGTCTCTGTCTCTGTCTCTCTCTTTCACACACACACACACACACACACACACTCACACACACACTCTACCTCTACTCTTGTAATAATGTAGTTATATTTCTACAGTCCTTTACCCCTCATTCCTGCCTTGCTTCATCCCATTACCGGTTTGAGGTTACAGAATTTGAATCCCATTTTAGTTGGATGTCTTATCCTACTTGACAACCTGGAGATGCCCAGGGTTGTGTCTTCCTAGAATAGCGCAGGTACCACTCACCCATTATTCAATACGTCTGCCCTCATTCCTGTGAACATTTGTAATGAATCTAGGAAAATACACATCGCACATGATTATTCCCATCACCTATACAAACGTCTCACTCTTTCTGTTTTCAATAAAAGTTGCAAATAAATGATTTAAAATAGCATGCATTCTGCAACCTCATGCGTTGAAATGAAAGCCAGTATGATATTTTTCTTTTATTTTACTGGATTTGCTTACACCTTAAAAGGTAAAGAGGAAAGAAAGCTATTCCTAGCTCCATTGATTTGGATAAAGACATTTTAAATCATAGGTCTCTTTCTTTCCAAATTTCCAAATAATGGATGGCTCACCAAAAATACTTTGAATGGATCCTGCCTTCCCTATCATTTATTGTCAGTGATGTGGACAAAGATGCATTTCCTCAAAGTCAACACACTGAATAGTTCCTGCAATTAAAGCGCGCAATCCTGGTAAGGAAGTGTTTCCTGTGTAACTAAGAAAGCCAAAATGACTATGTGTGGGGGGAGTTTTGTATACTTTATGAGAGATGGATGCTTATAGATCTGCTTTTTTCAGTTTTGATGACTGAATCAAGGTTATTCACACTTCAGTATATCCAGCTGCCTTTCTTTCTTTCTTTCTTTCTTTCTTTCTTTCTTTCTTTCTTTCTTTCTTTCTTT
>NW_004524879.1:975208-982921 GCF_000260255.1 Octodon degus
TCTTTTTTCATCCTTCCTTCCTTCCTTCCTTCCTTCCTTCCTTCCTTCCTTCCTTCCTTCCTTCTTTTCTTTAAAATGCTGAATTTCCCTGCTAAACTTGAAGCCATGATCTTCCTGCCCCAGTCCTCCTCAGCAGAGGATCACAAGAACATGCTACCTTGACTGGTTTAGGGCTGGAGAACCGAGTTAGGTCTTTCTTGTACCACACTGACACGCTTGGCAGTACGATTTTCTTCTTTGTCATCACATGTTCTGGCCGCAACACAGCCCAAACTGTAAGTTTCCAAATCAGCAAATCGAGATTCAGACCACAAATGCCAAAACTACTTGTAAAAAAGTATATAAAATTCCTTTTGAAAGAAATCTCACAAAATGGTAGAGACTCAAATTAGATATTCAAGCAGCTAAAAAGAAAAGACTAACACTGAGAGTTTGACTTTTCCACAAACGTTAATGTGACACACTTTAATAATATTGTCCTTCCTCCTTCCATGTAAACTTTCCATATACTTGTCACAAACTTGGCAGAGAATCCTTCTCCTTGACAGAAAACCAAGACACATCCATATGTAGCACATATCTACGAGAAATCTTTGCCTAAGATAGCAGAGCCATCTGTCACCCAAGGCATCATGCTTGCATGACAAATCAGATGCAGCCTGTGATCTTGTGGCTTATTTTCATTTCTGGATCCCTGTGGGAGGGAGTTAGGAATACGTCCATTGCAGGTTGAGTTTATCTAGAGAACAAAGTCTGCATGAAATTAACAAGATGTTCATCTTAAAAGAAACTCAAAGCAGAACAGAAACTTTAGTCCAGTGTGTTGCCAGTTGGAACTATTAAAAAAAAAATGGGAAGAAAATCAGACAAACTACATCTTGTTCATTTTTCGCATGTCCCATTGAGTGGAGTCAGAAGGGCTGTGCTCCTTAAATTGATGTTTTCATGATTTTTCACATGCCAGGCCCCTCTCTTCTTTGTGATGCTCTGGACATATCAATAAAAGTGTAGAGATTTCTAAAAGAACAAAAGACAAAAATTCCACTTGACCCAGGTATTTCTCTGCTGAGCATCTTCCCAAAAGGATGAAAGGCATTTTAATAAGATATCTCTGCATATGCAGGTTTATAGCAGCATACATTAAAATACCTAGATTTTTGGAAATGACCATCAGTGGATGGATAGATCAACAAAATGTAGCGCTTATAAAAAAAATTCATAGGGAAATGGATGCAACTTAAGCCCATAATACTTATTGAAATAAGACGCAGAAGCAAACCCCGTGATAACTGTATTCATTATGTACTGGAAATCAATAATAAATGAAGCATTTTGTGTTTGATATAACTTCAGAAATAGACCAACATCAATGAAAAAAAAAATCTCTCTTCACTTTCTTATGAGAAATTCTTGAATGTTTACAGCACCAGCAGGCCCCAGCGCTCACCATGACTGAAGATTCTTGCAAACTTCTTATTTCTCCTGTCTTGGGGGTTTGTTTTTACAGTGGGACCCCTATCATATAAAATAGTGGGTGTGCACCCATTCAGCAGTCCACGGGGCAGTCAGGGCAGCGAGTCAGCCCTGCACGGGGATCCCAGAGCCAATGACATCGAGCCACTCTTAGAATGACTTCCATCCTTTCTCCCCAGGTTAATCCCAGATTAACCAGCAGCTTCCTCTTTGGATTTTCGCGCCCACCAGCTCTCCCCCAGTCAGCGTCGGTTGCCTCACTGTACCGCCCATATAAACTCCTCCCCTAGCTCGATGCCGTCAAAGCTCCAACCTGGGTCTCCCAGGTTCTCTTCCAGCCTCCCTCTGGCGCCTGGCAATAGAGGGTTTCTTTGCTTTCATCCGCTTCTCTTCCACGCCAGAGGGAGGAGCCTTCCATGAGCTCAGTAACATGCCCAGCTGAAAAGTAATCGAAATGACTCCACGAGAAACTGAGAAGTCCACCGTGTCAAACTGGTTGTTATGGCTTCAATAGGAAATGTCACCAAAAAGATCATTTTTTGAGAATGATAAGTTCTTCAGTAGCTGAATGGTAGTCACCCCTGTGAGACCTCATTGGAAGAAATAAGTGACAACGGATGTGCATGTGAAGGGTGTGTGTCATTCCTGTCCATTTCCTCTGTCACTCTCTTCCACTATCTCCCTGCATCCAGGTAGCCACGAATTTACCTGAAACTGGGCAGCTTCCTGCACGAAGCCCTTCCACCATAATGCCAGAGCCATCCAATAATAGGCTCAAAAGCTGGAAGTCGGGAAGCAAAATGAACGTTTATTCCTTTAAGTTGTGTGTGTATCTAGTATTGGATCCATTCAATGCAACAGAAGATTGAGTAAGATCTTCATGTTGTTTTCTGTATTTTGCTTTTCCTGTAAATTAAGAAGCAGGTCCAAGGAGGGCAATATGTTTTTTACTCTTTCCACAAATGACAAAAGAATGCTTTCTCTAATATTTGAAGGAAATCTGAATAGCCAGATACCAGGAATATTTATCTACAGCAGGACTCCTCCTGCCCTGATGCATAGAAGAACCCAATGTTAAGGCAGGCAGTTGAGATTTAATTACAGACTTTGACTGATAGCTTTTCTCTGAAATGTTGTGGAAACTTCTGTTTAGTATTGGACTATATTGTTTTTGTCTTCCTAACTGGTAGTATATGGACTGTATGATGAAATTGGAGCTACCTACTAAACCTGGAACTTCTTTCCTAACTTGATGAGTGTTTCTTTCCCCTTCGTGTCTGCAGCTGCACATAGCTGTGTCACAATGAAGCTAGGGGCAACCCTTGTGACAGGACTTGGGGTCCACTCAGCTGCCATGTCCACTGCTGATGGTGATTGGAACACGGCTACTTGCCCCCCTGTCATCTATTCAGTGAAGTCTTGTAGTTTCTCTTCTACTTTTGCTCTGGAGGACCATTTTCCCAGAAACCATAACCAACCCCAATGAGCCCCGCAGTATGACTACACTTATGACCTCTGACCCACTCTCATCCCAGATACTCCAAACACCTCATTGTGAAACACACTCTGCGTTACTTAAAAAGATGCTATTTCTCCCGAGTAGGTGTCTCCTACTCTTGTAACCTGACGACTTGCTAGGAACTCAGCCACCACACCCAGTGTCTCCTTCTCTACCTTACCCTTAGCAACTGGTTCAGTACAGCACCTCTTTGGTGATTCTGGAATGCAACCAATCAAACAGCATTAGCACTGCTTTGATCTCCATTGCACCAGCCCAGCACCATCCTCTGCCTTTACTTTGAAAAAGGAAAATAGGAAATTTATGCTATTTTATGGATTCAAACATTTGTCCTAACAGCACATGTTGCAAAACTTTGTATACTTTTTCAATGAAATGTGTTTTCTGAAGGGATGAATTAGTAAGCCACACAGAATCATCACCCTAGTACAGCATGCGCAAGTTTAAAACTAGCCATTTGACTCAAGATTTATGGGGCATGCGGGTGCTGTTCCCAGTGGTGAAGTTTTGTAAAGAGAACCATTGATAAACTTGCCAAGCTAATAGCATTAAGCACACTACAAATTAACAAGAATGCTAATTAAAGGGAACTTATGGTCCAAAAGCAGGATCCAATGCTAGACAGGAGGAAGATTAGTACAGCGTGGTATCTACCCTCATTAGAGTAGAGCAAAAAAATCCACACGGGGAAAACCTCAGAGGTTTCTGAAGTGCAGCTTTCTCTACTTGGAAAGGAATAGGTGGAGGTTGGCTTGAAAAAGATAGACGTGTGTTTTCATAAACTCACTGAAGTGGACACATGAAACGATACGTTAATACAATGAAAATTGGAGGTTGAGGAATGCTGAAACAGTGATTGCCAAGAAAGAATGAAAAGACTCTACTGAGAAATGGAGAACTCACAGTAAATTCTGTGGTTCTATGTAATGCTAAGTGGATGTTTTCATAAGATCTTCCCTTTAGAATCCTCAGACACATCAAGGGCAGCATGATGCCAGCCAGGTCACAATAGCGTAGGACAAACACTTCGGTTGGCTATAAGGGCCGTAAGCAGCAGCCCTCCAGAGGACTTCTGAGTTGCGGAAGGATTTCTACAAGGTGTGAATCCACACATGTTAGCATTATCTTGACACTGATACCCAAGACCTCACAGGAATCAGCATCCCCTGTAAGTACTGCATGAGAAGGGGCAGGCAAACAGCTCAACGGATTAAAGCACCTGTAAGCAGGTGCAAGGGCAGGAGTTCGATCCCCGGGCCTGCCGTAATGGCCCCACCCCTGGGCACACTGAGACACCAATTGAGACTGGGCGTGGTGGCGTGCGCCTGTAATCCCAGCTCTAGGGAGGCTGTAAACAGGTGGATTACTACGAGGCCCATCTGGTAGTGAGACCTTGAGCACCCTGAAGACCGTTCCCTAAAATACAGGGGACAAAAACACATAAGAAGAGTTCCCAGGATTTCCAACAGGGAACAGAGCAGATACAAAAATTATCCCAAGAGTTACTGTGTGTGAAGCCTGAAGCCACAATAACCTCAGTAGGTTGCTTCAGTCCTTTACGGTTCTTTTCAGTACTGAAGCTGAAATTAACTGTAAAGAATTGTGAGGGCTGGCAAGACAGTTCAGTGGAATAAGTGCCTGCTTTGGCAAGCACAGGGTTAGGAGTTCAATCCCTGGTCCCACATGCCGACTGGCCCCATCCCTGTGGTGGTCGCAGCTGGGGAGGTGTCCAGGCATGGTGGCACACACCTGTAATCCCAACATGGGGGAGGCTAAAAGCAGGAGGATCACTACACGTCCAAGTTGTGTAGTGATATCCTGTTCTAAATACATAAATGAATAAATAAATATAAGAATTGTGCCTTAGCACACTGTTAACAGGGTCTCTGTTCGGCAACCAAATGAATAGACTGGATAGTTTAATGGTGGTCAGATTATTAAGTGAAACAGTGAAAGTCTTCTTTTTCATCCACAGGTTCGTTGTACATCTGAGTCTGTCATCGTGGTCAGAAGGACATAAAACAAACAAACAAACAAACAAACAAACCTCTTATATTAAGCAAATTATAAAAGTTGGAGTCAGAGAGCAAGAGTTCAAGGATTTGGACCACAGCCAAGAAAATAAAAGTAATGAAAATAGAAATGAAGAGAGAAAACTAGTTTTGTACAAAGTTCATAGTATTCGTATTGATTCAAGCGAAATCCAGGGCAAAGGCACAAGATGCCCAGAGATGAGGATGTGAAGCCCGTGAGCGTATCAAGTGAAGGTCCAGCCATGAGACAGTTACTTCTGGTGAGCTTGGGGGAGGTAAATCTCTGAATGTTCCCAAGGCCTGTGTGAGCAAGGTGCTCATCAGAGGAATGACTAAGACTGTGTGAGTAAAACCCAGAGGAACAATGTGGATTAGGTACCATTTTGTTCACATGGACAGACTTGACCTAGAAGGTAGTACTTAGGCCTGCAGAGCAGATGCCAGGTATTTTCCCTCTTGAGCATATGTGTTTGAGGCCTCTCAATACATCTCCACCTCCTGAATCACCAGAAACAGAGAATCGACATGATGTTTTTTTATCAGGGTTCTCCAAACATGGACTTGGCCATGCTAGCAGGAGGTGCATGAAAAGTGGGGGAGTGAAGTTTCATCTATGCTTACAGATATTCCCTCCTGCTTTAGTTACAACCTAATCTCCACCTCCCCTCAGATGAATGATGGCACGAGATTCTCACAGGTCCCTGAACTCTAATATGAGACATGCACAAGATAAACACCTTGCATGCTCCATAGGAGTGTCTACTGCCTGGCAAACTCAGGTAGAGCTGAGGCTGGGATGCTAGCCCTGGTGTATGGCTGCTAGTGATGGTTCATATCAGCAACATGGTGTAACAGCACAGAGATGATAGTAAACCACATCAGATGCCATCACTGAGTGGCACAATTAAGCTGAATCTAGTGTCAGGCCACGGTGTGATTACGGAGTAGTGTGATCGAGAGCGACACATCTCTACTGTCACTGTCTCTACCGCCGTTCGATAGGAATGGAAACACACGCTCAGAGGTCCCACTGACTCACTAAGAAGATGAGATATATAATTACTGCATGATATATTGCAATTTAATAGTGACAGAAATAGAGTGAATGATCCATGTAAATTAAATAAATCATCCCCACACCACCCGTGCACTCCTGGCATGTAGAAGACCTCTCTGCTGCATGATTGCCCCTAGTGCCAAGCAGCATCAGCACAGCAGTCCTGCAGATCAGGAAATGATAGGAAGGAAACAAATAGGGCCAGGCTGCAGTTTCTACAGACAATTCCTTGTGGCTCACCAAACAAGGACATAAGGACGTGGAAAAAAAATGTGAATGTGACCAAGAAAAGGTAGTAAATATCAGAAGAGAATGGAAGTGTGAATAGACGAGCCCTCTGTTTTTTTCTGAGATTTTATTCCCTTGCCTAATGTTCTCTTAATCCTTGAGCTGCATATCCTACGTGCGATAAACTTATTTCCTCTTGCAAAGCAGCTTGAGTAGTTTTTCAGCTTGCATCTGTTCCGATATGATATCACAGTATCTTCATGCGGGGTCAAAATGCAGGCTGAGTTTGTGTTTCTGCACTGTAGATGGAATTGTGATGCCTTATATTTGAGAAGGAATTACAAAAGACGTTAGGTATTAGCTTTGTGAATCAGAAAATCTCAAAGTACACAATATATAGTGATGCAAGTAACAGTGTAAACAAATTTTGGGTCAACTCCGCGGAAATCTCAGCCATAAATGCCTCGTAGAGAAAGTTGCTGACAGAGAAGCAATTGAATGAAAGTGGTTGACACACAATACTTTGGACATGGGGAACTTTTGTGCATGCAAAGTGGCTGTTTTTCCTGCAGTGGCCCTCAATCATTTCTTTGTAGTATTTCGAGAAATCACATATTTTACGTACTCAGAATGTATGAATTCCCTTTCTGCTTACCAGTTATGTAAGGGGAACATCATGGTCCACAGTGAAAGAAACGTCCTAAATCACGACTACTGTAGAATGTTCTTTAGATAATTCACGTTTGGATTAACTTTTCCATCAGCCACAGTCAACCTTGCGCTATGGAGAATGCTGCAGATGAACAAAGGGACTGTGAGGAACCGTATTCCTTACCTTCCCACTAAAATCAAACGCCTGTTGTTGCGATGACACTTCCTTATGACTGCACAGGTAAAAGAAGGCAGCTGGGTCCCAGGGATTTAGCTCAGTGTCACAGTGCCCGCCCGAGGCGAGGCAGCTGTGAGGTCCTGAGTTCAATTCCCAGTACCACAACATCCAAGAAATTGGAAGCTGACTTGGTGTATTTCTTTTAATTCTTTGAGTAAAGGCTCCTTGTTTTTCAGAGTGATCATTCCAAATGGGTTCTAACTCACAGTGAAGGATTTGTTTTAACATTATTTATGATGAGACCAACAATAAGGTTGAAGGTCAATTTACTGTATTTCCTGTCTGCTCATTCAATAGTATTTAACAATATTGCTTTAATTTTTCCTTTCAGTCTTACATGCATTTTAAATTTTTTTTCTTATTTTTATTTATTGTGTGTGTGTGTGTGTGTGTGTGTGTGTGCGCGCGCGCGCGTGTGTCCAGCTCAGCTCACCAGGGGGCGGGGCTGGCTGGCATGTGGTGCTGGGGGATTGAACCGCGGTCCCTGTGCTTTGCTAAGCTTGTTCTAAGTAGG
>NW_004524879.1:983486-996562 GCF_000260255.1 Octodon degus
AAGTATTTCTCCTCTGTTGAACTACATGCATTTTCCTGTCTCTCTACAAACGTCGGAGACGATTCCTTCTACCCCATGGCCAGTTCTGGAAACTGTAAATAAGATTTCCAATAAGTAACACTTTGTAAGCTTACTATCCACAGGGAAAACATAAAATAAATTAGTTTCCCTGCTGCGGCACCATGCTAAGCTCCTGCTGATGAGTCTCTTAATTTCCTGCGATGTGAGACTCTCCTACACAAGGAGACAAGGCTGATATTTGGGTGAAAATATCTGTTGAGACAACACATTCACTTCTGTCTTTCACATCTCGCATTCCTGGTTTTGTTTTCCCATAGTAGGGATGAGACCCACGGTGGCACTGTCACTGAGCTACGGCTACCTCTCCTTTGTATTTACCTACTGATTAACTTTGAGATAAGGTCTCACCAAGTTCCTAAATGGTCCAAGTGCAAGTCAAAATTGTATTCTTCCTGCCTCAGCTTCTGCTAGTTTACAAGCTGATGCTACCATAATGGGGTAGCTGTATATTGCTGCCTTAAATTGTTAGAAACTTAAGGTTTAAATTTATATATTAGTTGTATTTTGGCAAACAGGTTTTGGGCCGTGATTGTTGTTTGTTCTGTTGATGTGGTCTCTAGCAGGTGATGGATTGCCCTAATCCAGAATGGATGTATCACTCAAGGAAGTGAATTGTTGTACAACAAGCTCCTTCTGCTACACTTTCACCATCTCCCCCGATGCCCTGTGCGATGACAACAGTCTCCAGGATCTCCCCAAAGAATATTACTAGCACAACTTTGTGTGTTCTAGTCTCTGTGTTTTTAAATAAATAATGAACTCATAGATATTTTGTGCTAACAGGGAAAAGATAGACTAAGACATTCACAATCTTAAATAACACATCTTTATGCAGGAAAATACAGTCAGTACAACTCCAGAATTCCAAAACCAGTAGCTACCAACATTTGATGTCCCACACAGCTATCATCCCAGTAGGCAGTTCTGTCCACTAAATGACCGGATGGTTGCTTCATTGCATGCTCATACATGGAAGGTCAAGGTTAGGCACTGGTATTTGGTGTTGTACTCTTAAGAGTCTTTGTAGTGAAACACCAATAATTGGATGGATGGATGGATGGATGGATGGATGGATGGGTAAATGGATGAATGGATGGGCAGGTGGATGGGTGAATGGATGGATGGATGGATGATGGATGGATGGATGGATGGATGGGTGGATGGGTGGGTGGGTAAATGGATGAATGGATGGGCAGGTGGATGGGTGGATGGATGGATGGATGGATGGATGGATGGATGGATGGATAAACGGCTGAATGGATGGGTGGGTGGATGGATGGATGGGTGGGTCGATGGGTAAATGGATGAATGGATGGGCAGGTGGATGGGTGAATGGATGGATGGATGGGCAGGTGGATGGGTGAATGGATGGGTGGATGGGTGGGTGGATGGATGGGTGGGTGGGTAGATGGGTAAATGGATGAATGGATGGGTGGATGGATGGGTGAATGGATGGGTGGATGGATGGGTGAATGGATGGGTGGATTGATGGATGGATAGGAGAAAGGGTGAATGGATGGGTGGGTGGATGGGTGAATGGATGGATGGATGGATGGATGGATGGATGGATGGATGGGTGGATGATGGATGGATAGGTGGATGGATGCATGAATGAATGGATAGTTGAATGGGTGGATGAGTGTGTGGATGGGTGAATGGATGGAAGGATGGATGGATGGATAGTTGGATGAATGGATGAATGTGTGGATGGGTGAATAGGTGGATGGATGGATGGATGGATGGATGGTTGGATGGATGGATGGATGGTTGGATGGATGGATGGATGGATGGATGGATGGATAAATGGATGAATGATTGTATGGCTGGATGGGTGGATGAATGGATGGAGGATGGATGGGTACATAAATGGCTTAGTGTTTGCATATATGTATACATATAGATGCATGTGAAGATGGATGGATGCATGGATGGGTGGGTGGATGGATGGATGGATGGATGGATGGATGGATGGATGGATGGGTGGATGGGTGGGTGGGTGGATGGATGACTAAATGGATGCAGGAGTGAAAGCACTTCTAAAATACTCTCTAAGTCCAATTTCACTCATCTGCCTAGTTTTTACTGCCATAAGAAAGCCCTCCCCATATGAAGCCAGTCCTCTAGTACTGCTCTGTCAAGATAGCAAGCACTCACAACTGTAGGTATTCAGCTGGCCATTTAGGTTTGATGTAGAATAAAGGACTGTTTTCCCCATAATGGTTAACAGCAATTGAAGTAATACGGTCTCAGCCATGAACTTGTATCCACACATAAGTGTTCACATCCTTCAGTTATCTCTGCCCTGGAGGTGATATTCACCATCTTCTCGTGGTTAACAAAATACTCTGGTTGATTATTACAAATCTATTATACTAATTTCATCTGGGAATTTGATTATGCATTGCTTTTCTAGTAATGGATTTGGCATAGCTAAATAACATCATTAAAATCAGGAATTCTCTGGTAAAGGGAAACGAGGAGAGTGAGTTCTAGTCTTCTATGAAGGGTACAGTAAGAGAGTATTGAGTGAACCCAGAAAATACTGAATAGAAGACTTTCAGGTACATTCTTAATCTCAGTGAGTGTTTCACTCCAGCTCATCTCAGTTTCCACATCTATGTCATGGAGTTAAAAGAAACCAGATTCAGCTCATGGTCCTGCTGTGAACATTCGGAGAGCTCACACTTCTTTGTGTCAGCAGCCTGCAGAGGCATACATCCTAACTAGCTTATTTAACACAGCTTGAGCCCAGTGGGCACCAGTCCCCATTCTGGTGTAATTATTTTAGGAGGAGTTTATCAACATGTTATGGTATGGATCTAAAATGCCCTCCCAGAGCCTCATGTGCTTGGAGGGGGATTGGATCATGGTGGTGCTGCCCTCACTGGATTAGGCTATTGTTCCATTCATGGCTGGCATTAGGAAGTAAAGCCCGATTGAGGCAGGTCTTAGGATGTAGGACTTGAAGAGTATATCCTATGAAGCCTTATGCCAGCTCTCCCTTTGCTTCTCTCCTTCCTAAATGCCGGGGTGGGGTGCCCACATGTCCTCTTCCCCGGCCCTCCTACCATGCTGCAGCTGCCTGGGAATCAGCTGACCATGCGCTAAAACCACAGTCAAATTAAATCTCCTTTCTGCTAAACTGTGAGGACTACCATGTTATCCTAACTGCTAGAAAGTGACTTAGACACCTGCAGTTTTACATTTCTTGAGCGGGTGTTATCCTGCTAATTGTCCCATAGTAGAACATGGTTATCTGACGGGTTAGTACGTCAGTGCAAACTGTGATACGGACTTTTGGATGGAGTCCTTACTAGGAATCAAAAGATCCCCGTCTTCATAAGACAATGAGTATCACGAGGAACATAGTGGGACCTGGCACACAACAAGCTCTCAATGAATACGGTTGCCATTTATGTCCCAATAATGTCAAGGAACTACTAATATTATCTTAAATCTCCTATCCACCTAGGGAAATGGGGTTTCCGTTTATTGATGTGTATTACGCAGTTCCGTGCTGCTGGACAAAAGCTCTGGCCAAAAGCAACCTCAGGGAAGTTGTACAGTTGCTCATGGCTTCTGTGCTAGCAGTGGCTGGTCAGCTGGCTCCACCGTTGTGTGTCCGTGGTGAGGCACAGCGTCACGGCAGAAGGGCGTGGCAGAGGAAATCTGCCGCGTTCATGGGGACCAGGAGAAAGTGAGCAGAGGAAATCTGCCGCGTTCATGGGGACCAGGAGAAAGTGAGCATAGCCATGGCGCATAACTCCAGAAAGGGATACAGAAGAGAGAAAGAGAGTGTCCTGAAAGGCCGGCTTCCAGGGATCAACTTTACCCAGTCTCACTTCATCTAAGCAGGCCTCTCTGCTAAGAACTCTGATGATTCTATTGTCAGAACCCGCACACTCCAAGCACCTCTCTCTCCTCTCCACCTCTGCACACTGTAGCAAGGGCAAACCAGCCCTTAATGCATGGGTCATTGCAGAACACATCAGAGAGAAACTATATGAGGAGGAGGTCCTCACTTGTGCAAAATCATTTCCTCAACACTATGCAGGCCTCATCATCTCCATTTTCCCAAGTCTTACTCATGCCCCTCAAGTTTCACAGGTAAAACATTAAGCATTATCCTTGGTAAGCTAAATGTGCTCCCTGAACCAGGAGAAATTGATTGGGTTTGTGCCATCTTCTTTTCTTAACATTGACTAAAGACAAGAGATGGCTGAATCGTAGATCTCTAGGAGCTTGTAGTTTTATATGGGGATTATCTGACTGGATGAGGCAAAGAGTAAGAACCCTACACAAATGATACTATACGATCATTTGGAATTCAAAACAAACTACTCCCATAAGGTCCTATTGTGTGCCTGCTAAGGAAATGTCTTAAGAATGTCCAAATGAGTGCTTTGACATTCTCAACCAGAAGAACTTCCTTTTTTTTCTGGGTCACATGCCTTTTGGAGAAAAAAACCATTTGCCCCAACTAACATACCAAACAGCTTTCAGGCTCCCTGAATCTCTTGGACATCCATGAAGGTCATTTGAATATCATCTACTCACAAAGTGGCAGGGTATAAGGCATAAATATGCAGCTACTTCCTCTTAGTTCAATGAGATCTTGAACTAAAAGTGTTTAGACAACATGTCATGTCTGCATCTTGTACTAGAAACAACTACTACAAAGACAGCGATATGCAAAATATTAATTATTGTAACTGTAGTACTAATCTCATTGCTACTTCTTTCTCAATAAAATTATTTTTAAAAACAGGCAGGTTGGCCAGACTTCTCAGAGGACTAAATCACCTGCTTAGGCAAGCACAGTAACCAGGGTTCGATCCCCGGCATGTTGTACCAGCCCTGCCCCTGGGCCCACGAGAGGGGGACTGAGTCTGGGCATGAAGGTGTGCACATGTAATCCCAGCACTTTGGAGGCTGAAAACAGGTGGATCAGTATGAGTCCAATCTGTGTAGTGAGACCCTGTAGACCCTGTACTAAATACATTAAAATAAGTACAAAAAAGACAAAAATTCCCTTCAATTACAGTTAAATAATTCAGATGAGCTCGGTTTAAACTCCTAATTTTACTGACTGTGGTACTTATTAATATGAGGGGGCTGAGGAGACAGCTCAGTGGCATAAGCACATGCCTGGCAAGTGTAAGCATCCAGATTCGATCCCTGGTACTGTGTGCCCTGCTGACCCTCAAACCCCAGGCACTGGCACTGTGCCACACCCAGAATGGGGTGTGGTGGTGCACCTTTGTAATCCCGGTATTTGGGAGGCTGAGACAGAAGGATTACTATAAGTCCAAACTATGTAGCAAAACCCTATATCAAAAAACAAACCAATAAACAAAAATAAGGTGGGATTCTCCTCAGGGGAGCTCACTTTGTACTCTGCATCTGGACAGAGCCTCAGTTTTGTAAACATGGCTTGTATTTTCTAATGAGTTTTAAATAGCCGTTTGGAGGATTTAGCTAAGGTGTAGGATTCTGTCTACCTCATGTACTTGCCAAGTATCAGAACTTGAAATACGCGATAGCTGAGGATACGGAGCAAGCCAGTATCATTAGGAAACCATCCACACTGATTCCGTGCCAGTTCCTGCAGGAGGACTGATGGCTAGCAGGATTTTTCTGGAAAACAATTAGAGGCAGGCAAAAGGCCAAGCTGAGACATCACCCAGGCATGGCAGGGGTGAGCTGGAATGGGGGGAAAATGCCTGCCTGTAAGTGGTGCTGTTAGAGTAGCGTGCTTTGGTGTGACTCACTGTGTTCAGTGACCTAAAGTGTTAATTGCTCTTGGTTTTCTTCATGCTGTACAGATTGACCTAAATGATATTTGTCAGGATCTAATGGGTACTGGAAAAAAAAAAAAAAACCCATGTAAATATTTTAAAATACAAGCAATATCACTGTGGCATTATGTCGAGAAAGCGTAGAAGGTACTCATTAATTGTACTTCTAATTGACATATCATATGAAAAAACAAGTGTACATTAAACAAGCTCACTTTGCACAAGATCATCTGAAATAAAAGTACCAGGGGAGACTGAAGGAGTCAAGTCTAACGGGGATAAAATTTAAAAGAAGGAGAAAATAATTTATTGCATTACACTTGCTTTTGCCATGTGAAATTCAAATCTTACAAACCTAGATTTTACAAAGCATGTGGTAGATTGCTGTTTCTCTGAGGTGTTTCTCCCCAGCCAAAACAAGCCAGGAATAAGAAGGATTTCACCTACGGAGAAGAGAAAGCATCCGAACGCCATGTATCCCCTGAGTAGATTTCCCTCCAACAGGAAACTGCAGCACAGCATTCTGGGACTCGTCAGACTGTGCAAATTTCAACATGAGCCTAAGTAGGACAAATCTTTCAACAACTCATCAATATGTCACTGAAATAATAAGCAGTTGGACCTATTTATCTAAATGCATGGATTGCTTCCATGCAATCTAACATTTACCAGATTGATTTTGGCAGAAATGATCTCATCATCAGGGCCTACATCATATCATCCAACACTGTTTTCCTCAAATATAATAAATGTGCTTTCGCACATCTAGAATAGCTTCCTAAGCTGCATTATGATTTGAAAATATTATTTGCATTGATTGTCAAGACTTTTTTGAAAACGTGTAAAAGTGAAATAAATTGTAATTTCACTTCCTTTAGCAAATCCCGGCCTCTCCCATGCGGAACACATTACACTCCGGGATATAAATGTATGAAATAATTTATTTTCACAATTCCATAAGGGGAAGGCTTTCACTCTGCAATAGGCATTTGTACATGTGAGTCTTCATGGACTTTTTTTTTTTTTTTTTTTTTGGTCATATTGTATATAGAATCCTTCTCACTGAGGTACATCCCCAGACCTATATTTAATTTTAAAACTTTCGACAGGAGCTCACTAAGTCTCTATGTTGCCCACACTGGGATTGACCTTGTGTTCATTGTGGTGGACTTCCTCCAGGGAAGAGGTTACAGGCATGCATCGTTGTGTCCAGCTTTACATATATTCTAGGACGAATTCATGGAAACACAAATGCCGCAGACAGAATATCTTTTTACTTTTCATGTATAATATCATTTCCTTTGAAAATACTACATTAATTCATCTGCCATCTACCAAACTGTGAGAGTGTACATTACTTTAATGAGTTTGGTCTTTTGGCTGGGCTAACGTATCATAAAATAAAGCTAAAGGAAATCAATTTGCTTTGTTTTATGTTGGAATGTGATTAAACATTTATGCTGATGAGTTCTAGAACATATACTTCTCAATCAGTAAGTTCCCCTCACAGTTTTCATAGAATCATTTGCCAGGAACCCCTCTAATTTGGGGGTAAAACTTAACTTGTCATTTTTACTGCTAATTCACTATTCTCTACCACACACAAACTGCATTGCTCCAGTGACAGAGTAGGGTGGTGGGAGCATTTTGCCCTAAACAAATTCTACACATCCACATGAGGGCCAAAGTAAAGAACCACACCGTTGGGCTATTGGCTAGAAATCTCCAATTGCCTTCCTCACAATCTTTTTAATCAAGAGAATTAAGTGATCCCTGGGCCTGCATTGCCGGCTCTGACCCTGGCATGCTCTGAGAGGGCGACTGAGGCTGGGCGTGGTGGCCCGCACCTGTGATCCCAGTGCTTGGGAGGCTGAGAATAGAAGCATCAGTACGAGTCAGATTTGTGTAGTGAAACCCTGTAGACCCAGTACTAAACATGTTAAAAAGAAAAAGAAATAATAACAACAACAGAAAAGATTATAAATATAGGGGCCGGGGAGATGGCTCAGGGGAATAAGTGCTTCCCTGGTAAGCACATGGACCTGAGTTCAGTCCCCAGTTCCGAAAAAAAAAAAAAAAAAAAAAGATTATAAATATGACATCCAAGATGTGAGCTTCTCAATGAAATTAAGCACTTCTCAATGAAAGTATTTCAAGAAATGTAGTTTGTAGGGCCAAGGGGGTAGCTCAGTGGCATAAACACCTTCCTGGTAAGCGCAAGGCCCCAAGTTTAATCCCCAGTGCCTAGATATGTTTATTCAATATTCTTTCTATTTTTATTTATTTAGACTTTTGATTCATTGAGCTCCTTGGCCAGTGGTATTGTGCTTTGTAATAAACTGGCCAGGAATTCCAACAGTGCTAATAATTACAACAATTATTCTCACAATAAACAAGGAGGGAAGGAAGGAAACTCTAAAAAAATACTCATTATTCAGAGTAAAGAAGTAAGTCATTCTCTTGAAAACTGGAAGGGAAGTGCCCTCATATCCTTTTTCTTGTCTCCCAGTGATGAAAAACGTGAAAGATTCAACTTGCTTTTGTTCCTGGGAAAGCAATCACAATTTACAAAAATTACAAAATTGAAGCCTGTTGCAACTAACGTCGTAGCTCTTTTCAATGGACAGGAGGACTCAGTATGATACGGGCCTATGGCCATGAGTAAATCAGTTTGACATTATCCTTCAATCTAAAATGCTTCAACAGTTTTCAATTTTTCAATGGCTTACAGAGATAAAATTATTTTTGTTAAAAAATTATTTTGTTACAGTGTCTTGCGGGAATTGTTTCTCTGCTGACATGGTTTCTTGTGATCTGTGCTTACCCCCCATAGCCCTGAGATTCATTTCCATATTGATGTAACCATGGCAACAGTATGCAGGTGTCCCTTGGAATTTAGTAGTACAGAGGTGGGCAGCTGCTTGCCTTTGGTCTCCTGGCAGTCCAACGGGTGTTTCACTCACCTCAATAAAAATGTCAACCTATTTCACTGCTGCAATGTCTGATTTTATAATTTCACAGTTTATCTGGGGATAGCTTTTTGGGGTCTTCAAAAATGTAGCAACAGATACAAAAAATGTGGACTAGCTACACCATGCCTGATTTTGATATTATGTTTTGCAATTCACTGTTCAAAAGTGTTGTATTTCAAACTATTGATTATTCTACCTAGATATATAAACTGGGCATGTTGCTAAATGCATGTATTAAAATTCCTATCATAATTTACTATATAAAAGCTTTATCTTTATAATATTTATCATTCACATTAACATAATGATACCTGAAAATCATTACTAGACTGAAACTTTTAAGCAAAGCAGGCCTGATATAAAGGAAATAGAGTTGAACATCCCATGATAAATCTTATAACCAAGAGCCATTTCTAGGTCATTAACACCCTTCTCGGTTTCCTAAAATGTTGATCTTTATTTTAACATTTACTTACTATCTATATTTTATCATACATTTTTGTGCCTGCATTTCATTTCTTTCTTTTTACTTCAAAATATTAATGTTGCAGCATGTCTTACTTTCTGATAATGTTTGCACTGAAATGGAACAGAATTCCAAGCATGCAGTAAAGTAGCTCCTTAAGCGCTCTTTATAATCTCAGCTCAGGTGAACACACTAGTGACAAAGATTTCCTGTGCATCCAACACGCACAAATCATCACATAATAAAAGTTAATGTGCACATCTGTGTGCTGGTAATAGTTGGAGAATGGGCCTCCACGATTTTAATCCTAATCCTAATCTTCATTAGGATTAGCTGTGGTGCTGAGGGTCCAGTCCATCCATATGGGATTAGCAGCTTTATAAATAGAGGGAAACAGGGCCCATGACCCCACCTGCTCGGATTTCTCCTTGGGATGTGCTCAGCCACATTAACACGCAGCAAGTAAGTAGATCCTCGTGTAATACCAGTGCCACACCCTTGCCACCCAGCTTCCTGGAGAATGTAGCCAGCATGCCTGTGTTTATGGCTCACTGTTTCATCTCAGGTTACCAGCATAGATTAAGAGGCTGAGACACAAGGAGGCGGGAGAACATTCATATGGGCCATGTGCTGTCTTCCAGTAATTTGTGTCTCATCCAGGGACAGCACACAGAGGGTCTGCAGAGAAACTTGAAGATGCCACTTAACTTTCCATCCCCTCTTCTTAACTCCCGAGAAAGTCATTGGCAGCGTCGTATGTTCCCTTCAGATTGATCCAGTCTACTTTTCTCCATTTTGACTATTCTGGTCCAAGACGCAAGAAGCTCTCAGCTAGTGAAGAATGACCTCGGCGTTGTGCATTAGTTCCATTTCGCCTTTCCATGCCCACCCACAGTGGGATAGCAAAATCACAGCAGCACTGACAATTCTCTGCTTCATGATGTTCCTCAGAAATCTGAAGGATTCAGCCAGTTGGCTAAGTCTCCATCCTCACCCCAAGTTTTCTCCCCCTGCTTGGTTCTAGGCCAGCAATTGTCCTTATGCATGCACAGGCAATAGAACCTCCATTTTTACTTTCTCGGGGACTGATTCAAATTCTTTGCCCAAATCCACCAATTCAGGAAATGAAAGTTGCAGTCCATTTGCTTGTTAATGATTGCGATTGTCTCTGTGATGTTGAGCACATTTGGGGTCATGATTCACTTGGTTGATTATGGGATCAGACTGTGTCCTTGTATTTATATAGCAAGTCCCTTAGATAAAGGACTTGCCTTCTTCTCGTTGACAGCTTCGCCTCAGAATAAGGATGATGTATCTTTCAGTTGGGAGTTGAATGTCCCAAGAAGTTATGCATTAGAGGTTTAGTATGCAAGGCAGAAATGCCCAGAGTGGAAAGCTTGGTGGTTTAAGACAGGAGGATTATATACTCAATGAGGTATGAATCCACTGATAGACCTATAATCTCACAGCAAGACAGATTTTAGCAGAAATGAAAAATCAAACGAGAATAAGTTGAGCTGTGGGGGACTCAGGTCAATAATTTCTGACATTGCCAGTTAAACAGAAGACCCAATGCTATTAGGGGCTACTGGACTCTTTTAGAATATTTTGCTGAGTTTACACACCTATAATATTCAAATAACGGAACTTAGGAAAAACGGGGTATACCGATGAATGTCCATTTTGTATCTGTGTATTCAAATTTGTTGGGATAGATATATAGTTGCATTCTCTTAATGAATAGAATGATTTGTTCTAATGGTGTTTGTAAATAGGATCACAAGTCCGCATCTTGTACAGTAATTAACCACTAAGAAGAATATATGCAGTGTACTATTTGTTGAAGCTGTACTTCCGATTTGATTTGAAACTGTCTCATTGCTAATCTGTTTATCAATAAAACTTTGAAAAAAAATTTAAAAAAAAGAAAAATCAAACGAGCAATAGTATAGTAATGAGGAACTTTAAAACACCACTGTCACAAGGAGATAGATCAACTAGGCAAAAAAAAATCAGTGAAGAAATGACAGGATGAAACCAAACTTGTGAAGAAATTGACCTGGTAAACTTTTAGAGAGTGTTTCACCCAGTACAGCATTATCGGGAAATGATAAAAGTTTGGCAGTAGTATCTGGTTGAAGGAAGTAGACTATGCAGGTGTGAAGTTGGTGGATATATGTTGTTCCCAGCTACTTTCCTTCCGTACGTTTGATCTTCCTTGTTTTTAGTACCTATCTTCTTATCTATACACCTGTCTGCCTATGCTTATATCATTTCTCCATCTGTATATCCGCTGTCTATCCCATTACTATATTCATTCAGTTAGACCAAAATTAAATAATATTCATCTTAAGAATATAGAGTCCACGTAAACTGAAAGGAAATCAGTATTTGATACCTGAAAAATAGTCAGGAGATAATCACAAAGTGCTACTTTTACCTTCAGTTTCACAACTTGTTTTAATTTTCCTTGTTCATTTTGAGGAATATGAAAACAGATTTTAGAATTATATTAAGGAGAAATTCACTCCCATAAAATGCCCGAATGTAATCTGCTAGCTGTGAGGACATACAGAGATGATTAACTCCTTTCTTTTAATCTGTGAAGGGGATAAAATTAAAAAGCATGAAGAGAAACCTTATGCAATCAGCAGCCTTCTGTCACCTGCACCACTCAGAAGGGAGGGGGAGCTGGTTTTCCTTGTTCTTCAGCAGGCCTGGTATCTTCTAGATCCCAGTGTCATTCTCTGTTATCTGATGTGAGGTTTAACGAAGGTGGTAACACGATTGAAAACCCACAATCGAAACCTCGGTAGCACAAATTGGCACCTATGAAAACTCGAATCTTCACTGAACATTTTAAGCAAGCCCTGCCCTGAAGAGGTCACCTTTCCACCACACTCAGTAATTTGTTTTCAAAGCATTTATGCTGCTGTTTTCTGGGCGGGGGGTCTTACACAGAATACAATTTTCCAGTTTCTAAAGAGAGAGGTTTCATGGTCACAATTGCAGTGAATAATTGTTAAAAGAAAGAAGTATGTGCGTGGGATTCTGGACGAAATTCAGTGGTTAGGAGAAAAGAACTACAGAAAGGGGTTTTATTTTATGGGCATTATATTACTTCCCCTGAGTAAATTAGTCTGGAGGAATGAGCATTTCCCACATGTGAGGATGGGGTGGTACTAGAACCCACAAGTAGAAGAAAATCCAACAATGCACAAAACACCCTCCATAATCATGAAAGGTTTAAAGGTGATAAATCCTAGTTAGGGGGAAAAATTGGTTTGGATCACAAAATCGTTCCTATCCATGTTCCAACTGTCACCTGAGCAACACAGTGTCTCTGTCATTTTTGTGTCACTGAGAAAACCTACCTGCCACCCTCAATTTACAGAGAGGATTATTTCCTTTATTTGTTCAATTCATGGTAGATATTCTATGTAGTGTATCACATATAAATCTTTAATGATGTTGCATGTTATTGCCATCTTGGGTTTATGTAGGATTTGGCCAGGGAAAGGGCTGGCCAAATAGTTCAGCAGATTAAAGCACCTGTTTAGGCAGATGCAGGACAGGGGTTTGGTTTTATCTCCCGTGTGCATGCCGGCCCCATCCTAGGGACACGCTGAGATGGCGATTGAGACTGGGCGTGGTGTCACAGTCCTGTAATCCCAGCACTTGGGACGCTGAATACAGGAGGATCACCCCAAGTCCGATCTACATAGTGAGACCCTGTAGGTCTTGTACTAAAATAAAAAA
>NW_004524879.1:997257-1007687 GCF_000260255.1 Octodon degus
GCCCGTCATGGCGGAAGCGTTGGGTGAAGGAAAGTGGAAAACTTGTTACTCCACAGGAACCGGGTAGCAGAGAAGAGACAAAGAGCCAGAGTAAAGAGGTAAAGGATCAAACATAATCCCATATCATACCTTTGTGATCCACTTAGACAGACCCAGGTTTACACTTCATTAAACAAGGTATCTCTCAGGTGACACAGATAAAATTACCCATCACATATCCAGACCTTAACATGGAGACCCTCCGTCTCAAGGACTTAGATCATCTGACAGGGCACAGAGAAACTTGCTGCAATTCAAGATAAGTCACAGTTGTTATGGAGACATTCCTCCCTCACCCAGGACTGTCTGGAGGTACAAGAACAGTGTGGTGTCTTAGCATGCATAGCAGGAAAAAAAATTATTCTGCAGACAAATTATACCATTGAGAAGGGCCAACAGATTCAAGGCATGGAACAACCTCCCAAAAGCTTGTCTTGTTGACACCTTGGACTTCTGAGGGACGTCGAGCCACCAACATGCCCCTAGGCAGCTCACTCCATGTACATCATATTTCTTATGATGTCACAATCAACTGACATTGGCCATTGATGTCACAATGAGATTAAGAGCTCGGACATAAGAACCAGTCCCAAAGGACAAGCCGGCATTGGAAAATACAATTTGAGGGTGGTGAGAGTCCCGGCGTATGAGCCCAAAGTTCTCTCACGGAGCTACAGCTGTATAGTTCCTTAGACAGGATTGGATTAGGTCACTAACCTGCTCCAGCTGGAGTCGTACGGGGTGATCCTCCCTCTCTGTTTCCCAGAATTTTGGGATCCTTATCCTGATTATGATTTTGCTTTTGGCACTATAAGCCTCAAAATTGCACTGTGGGGTCTGGGAGACAGCTGAGCTGTCTGAGTGCTTGCCTGACAAGCACAAGGACCCGAGTTCACATGCTGAGCAGGCCACTGAAAACAGAACCAGGCATGGTGGTGTACACATCAGCCCTGGGGAGGCTGACACGGGAGGATCACTATGAGTCCAAGCTGGGTAGCAAGACCCTGTAACAAATAAGTAAATAAATAAATATATATATTTTTAATTTGCGCTGTGCCATTCTCCCTGGTAACGTGTTAAGCTTTCCAGTGTTGCCCTCAGCGTTAACCTTTAGAAGACACACCCTGTGAAAGAAAGCCTCAGGTAACATAGCCCATAGCCCATCACCTAGGAAGCAAAAAAGGACATGGACAGGACAGCCGGCACAGGCTGGAAATCCAAAGGTCAATCACCTGAGAAGATGCTTGGCTGGACAAGAGCCCATCAGCCCCGGGAAAAGCAGGCGCCCGCATGCAGGTATTCAAAGTCACAGCAGTTTGACATTTGACGAGGTATGAAAACTCATCGATGAACTTCATAATTTTCCAGGCTGCTAAATCTTTTTTGAGGCTCGCCAAAGAGACCCGCTGAGAATATAGGGACAACACAGGCACTGAGAGTGTAATCTTATTTTATTTTTTTTCAGAAACAGGGATTGAACTCAGGCCCTTGCACTTGCCAAGCAAGCACTTATTCTACTGAGCCATCTCCCCAGCCTGAGAATGCTATCTTGACCCTTTTGTAGATCATGCAATGTTACTCACGCTGACTTATCAGAGGTGGATTTACAATGTTCCATTTCACACACTGAGGGCGGAACCCTGCCTTCTACAGGTTCAGCATCTTGAACTCAAACAGTCACCGAAATCGTGTACAAAAGTGAAACAGCCAGTTAGCATTTGTGCAAATACTAATTTCGCAAATGCCTGTCCCCTTAGCTGACACAGCTGCATTCCTCTGAGATTTTCAAAATAATTTCAATAGGTTGAGTGAAAAAAGAAAACATAGTGATTGCGAAGGAGTTGGAAATGTGAAGCATAGTCATCGGTCATAACAGCATGAGATGGATTTCAGTGTTCAGTATGCTCTTCCTTCAAAAGTGGGTGACCCTGTTAGCGAAGGAGTGAATTCCTTGCTGTCTAAGATGTTTACATGGAGATAAAGGTTTAGTAAAGTGTAAATACAAGAAAGGACAGGTCACTGTCCATACACACCCACTCAGAGAAGAGAAAGCCAGGGTGGGAGATGCTAACCTGGAATCCTAAAGGTTGGTTTAGCCCTATCCTGTGGGTGTATAAAAATTACTTGTAAACTGTGCTTGGATTGCACCTGTCCATCACATTACTCCTGCTTTGTTTCTCTTAAACCTGTTTCTTTTGAAAGTTTTGCTCTCCATGCGTAAGGAATAGAAAGGAACTGAGGATATCAGGGTATAAGAAGAGGTAGGCAGAGAAATTCCACAGTATAGGAGGTCAAGGAGAGATGGGGAGGGAGAGGGAGAGATGGTGGGTAGGGAGAGAGACAGAGACAGAGAGGGAGAGACAGAAAGATAGACAGAGAGAGAAAGGCAGAGAGATAGAAAGAGAGATGAAGAGAGAGCGACGGAGAGAGAGACAGAGACACAAACATAGGGAGAGAAGAGGGAGACAGATAGAGCGACAGACAGAGAGATGAAGAGAGACAGAGACAAAGAGATAGAGATAGATTGGGAGGGAGAGAGACAGACAGAGATGGAGAGAGACACAGAGACAGAGAGAGACAGAGAGAGAGATGAAGAGAGACAGAGATGGAGAGAAAGATGGAGAGACAGAGACAGAGAGAGAGACAGGGACAGAGACAGAGAGAGAGAGATGAAGAGAGACAGAGACAAAGAGAGACAGAGACAAAGAGAGATAGATTGGGAGGGAGAGAGACAGAGAGAGATGGAGAGAGACAGAAAGAAAGAGAGATGAAGAGAGACAGAGATGGAGAGAGAGATGGAGAGAGAGACAGAGACAGACAGAGAGAGAGAGAGAGAGAGAGAGAGAGAGAGAGAGAGAGTTACTGTGTTAATTTGGAAGTCTGACCTGATGAAAGAAAACTGTTGTACATGTCATTAAGTGGAGAAAAGATGAACTCAGGCCGCCATTTTTAGAAATGCAAAATAATTCAACCAGGAAAATATCAAATTGGTCTATTCGATTGTCAGATCCAAAGTTAGATTTATAGCACAGAATTGAATGAAGATTGTTAAGCATTACTCCACGTGTTCTACCCCCTTGAGGGTTTAAGTTAGTCTGTGTCAACCTGCTCTGCATTTTAGAATAGCTGAAAGAAAAGGGCCTGAAGTTCTACGGCAAACAGAAACGAAGTATGCTTGCAGATGCAAAAGTATTATCCTATGTCGGTCCCTCCACGTTGTACACGTTTACCTAGCTGTATACATGTGCTTCGTATTGATAATTACCGCGTGCCAACTAAAATTTCTAAATGTATAAGTAACTGTCAGTGGGCTCGCCAGACACCTAATCAGGTAAGGAAGTAATGATAACCATAATACAGTGGATACAAAAATTACAATATAATTTCCACACATTATGATTTTTGAAATATGAATTTAATTTCATACCCTAACTAACAATGGGATGACTGCATATATTTATATATATACGTATATGAATCATAGTCATTTTGAATGGACATATTAGCATCTATCAATAAAGCCAATCACAAAATGCTGGATTCCTATAAGAAAAAATGCCAAATATTGCTGAAGAAAATTGAAGGAGGCTCATATACATCAAGCCAAATTCTGTAAAGGCCCTTGACAGCTCCGTATTCTTAAATTCTAGTTCTATCTAAATTCTTTATGGAGTCATCAAAATCTTAATCAGCATCTGCAAATCCCATGTCTTTACTAAAAGTCAAGAGTCTATAAATCTATTTTCTGTACCCAGCTTCTCTAAACTTCCTGCTAAATATCATGTAATTTTGGTTTTCATATTTAAAGGTGTGTTTCAAAGCTCCGTTTCTAACAATTTAATGTTCAACATAGAATCAATTTGCATGTGTTTTGTATCCTGAGAACTTTGTTAAACCATTTCTCGATTTATTTATTTATTTATTTATTTATTTATTCATACATAAATGTGTTTGGTACCGGGTCTCACTACGGAGTTCTGACTCGTGGTGATCCTCCTGCTTTCAGCCTCCCCAGTGCTGGGATTACAGGGATACGTCACCACGGCAGGTCTCCCTGGGGGCAGGGCAGGCACAGCATGTGGTTCTGGGGATTGAACCACAGTCCCTGGGCTTGCTTTATCTTGTCTGAGCAGGCACTTGAGTCCACTGAGCTATCTTTCTGGCCCACATGTACTGATTTTAAATGCTCATTAATTGCTTAGGAATTTTTCATAACCAAACGAGGATAATTCTAGAAATACAAACAATTCACTTTTTTTCCGAGTTCATGTATCAACTTCTTCTTCTGCTTCTACTGCTGTGGGAAGCCCTTCTAATTCACTGCCAATTTAAATTGGAAAAACAGAGATGGGGGAAATTACTATTGTATGATAAATCGGAAAATAAATTATACTATTTTACTTCTTCAATAAAAAGAATTTTCCTTCCGTTCCTAATAGCTGAGTTCCTACCACGATTTGATTTTTTTTTTTTCAAACTTTTCTACTTCTTTAAGCACAGGATGTGTAGAATGTTCCTGTAGAACAGTAATAGGAATGAATTAAATTCATGATAGTTTCAATGATGATCAAAATGTGTTTCCTAGGGAAAATAATCGTTGAAATTATCATTGGATCTATTTCTGTATCTATTTATTTCTCATCTACTTACGTAAATATCTGTGATCTATTTTCTATCTTCTATCTATTAATTTACCAAAATCCATGAATCTAGGTGTACATATCATGTATCTATAACTGTTATTTATGCATCTATCTATAATCTATCTATCTCTTTTCATCTCTAGTCTATACCTATCTATGTACCTACGTACCTCTCAGCAATCTGCTGTTTTATAAATGTGTACTTATTTATCTATACATTACTTTTCTTAGCTTCATCTATATGTGTTTTTTGTCTAATGTTATGGATAAAATCACCTCCTTTCATTTCATTTATAATGACTTTCATGGGATGTTATTTGCTCTTTGTCAGATTTTTAGTGTAGTGACTTAAGTTGGATGGACAAAAATGGCTTAAGAAGGAAGCCTTGGTGCAATATTTTAAGACATTCACCAAGCCAACTCCTTCTGGTAAGTTTGTTTCATCTGACTCACCGATCCTGCATTCAAATCTAGACTTTGGACAGTGATTGAGTTGGAAGGTTTTTTTTTTTTTTTTGTTTTTGTTTTTGTTTTTGTTTTTTGTTTTTTGTTTTTTTTAATTTGCAAAAGTCTTCAAACACAAAATCATTGTTTTGCTTATTTTTTATTGAAAGTACTGGCAAGGTTCATTTGTGATGAAATATGTCCTTTCCAAAAAAGGTAGTTTAGTTTAGTGGCACAAAATTGTACAAAATACTCTTTATCCTTTATAATCTTTGGCTATATCCAGGACTGGAAATAATAGGAATTTTTTTGATTCCTGATAGCAAAATACATGTCTCTTTTCTTTCTAGGGATTGGGTTCCTTAGAACATCATGAAGCCACTTAACTCTCACATGTATTATTTTTTGTCTATTTTGTGTATAGATAACCCTACGTACCTGTGAGTGTCATATCTTTAAATTCAGGCAACCTGGACTGAAAAATACTAAGAACATCTATGCATCTAGATTGAATGTATGCAAACATTTTAATTTTTTTGCCATTAGTTCATTAAAAATGGATAAAATCATTAACCACATGACATTTACTTTGCCTTAAGTATTCTAAGTCATTTAGAGAGGATTTGAAGGATATGAGAGGATTTAAAAATAATAATAATAAAAATAAAGTGTATGGGAGGATGGCACACATTCTGTTTGAGTGTGATAGTGTTTGAGATCCAGGGCTTGAATGCCTTGTACCTGAGGACTTGCAGAATGTTCTGGAACTAATTACCCATTGATATAGAGAGATAACTCTATTCTAATTCAGGCATCTCCAGTGTAACCACTCTATCATTTGTTTTGGGTTTAAACTTTCCTTCTTTTTCATCTGTATTTTTTTATTTTGTTGGTGAAATTTTTATTTTTTTAAAGAGAATAAAAAGTAGTAAAACTATTAGAAACAATACAGAATTCTACTAATCAAAATCATAGGAATTCAACAATGGTTGTTCTGTTGCATATTGTTATCTTCAAAATAGTTGTTCAAATTACCAGATAAATGCATGCAAAGTTGGCCCCAAAAATTAAAAAGAAGAAAAAATTAGCCACTAATTGTTCCTTTCAATAGAATAGCAGAAATTAGCAGTACAATTATGCAAGCTATCTGTATACGCACATACATATTTCTTTGCCCTTTCTTCCTTCTTTCTTTTGTCCTTTCCCTCACCCCAATTGTTCCTTCCTTCTTTTGAACAGTTTCTTTCTCTCTCAATATGTATCAGGTATAGATACAAATTCCCTGTGATCACATTCTTCACAGGGAATTTGTACCTGTACCTAATTCATCTTGCTTCTATTTCTTTTTCCTGTTCTCCTTAACTCCCTTACATCCCCTCTGCCCCTCATTATTTACAAAATCTTTCTTTCCATTGTTTCTTTTAGTCTTTTTTTTTCTTGTCTCTTCATTATTTTTCCCACCCCCTCCTTTGTTACCCTTCTCATTTGAACATGTGAGAAGTGAGAAGAAACTAGTTCTTTGTTTTTTTTTTTCATTTTTAAGTCAAGGATAGAAAATTCATTTTAAATCTTTCTGCAAAGTAAAGACTCTTGCCATCATTGGTTTTTGTCAGAGTATTGGTTTATAATACCTCTTACTCGTTTCACAATATATTTATTTATGTATTATATTTGCTGTGCTTTCCATGTGATTTTGGATGACTTCGAAGTGTGTGTCCTTTCATGTGGGAGTTTTTGAAATGTTTTCTATAATTTGCACATGCTTTGAGTCTCTTACAATCAGTAAATATACTCAATATAATTGCATTTAATTCACTGAAGGCGTGGTTATGGTTAAGCTATGATTCCCATTGTGGTGAAATTTTTACAATTCATAAGCCTGAAGTTGTGAAGTCAGTGTCCACTTATTGTGATTTTGCATGCAGGATTCCATAGGCCAAGGGTGCTGATATGTGGTGGAATTCTTTTACACACTTCCTCTCTCTTGCCATGTATGTGGCCCATCAATTGCTGTGACTGAATTACACTTCGGCAAGAATTTTGTTTTCCTGTTAATCCACCCATTCCCATTAACATTGTTTCATCTCTCCGGCATTTGTCTTATGGATAATAGCCACCGTCTTACGTGATGACAGCCATTCTTTCTAGAATAAGATGGAAAATCAGTGTTGTTTGAATCTGTATTTCAATTCTCAAGAAACTAGGAAGAGAACTTGCATTTGGCCCGGCTATATCCCTCCAAAGTATCTTTGTGAAAAAAGCAAACTTTCTCTTTCCTATGTTTGTATTTTCAAACCTGTTTTTATGATGAATACCTTGAAATGTTTAAGGGTTACACCTTCCCAGGTATGAATCTGACTACATACTCACCAAAGAAGTCATTTTAAGCACAATCTTTGCTAACTATTCTTCAGAAAAATGCTTATATCCAGAGATAAAAACATAAATAACAAAGATAAAAATTATGGGAAAGGGTCCAGAAGATTTCTTCCCTACATGACCACCACACATCGAATTCCACCCACTTTTTTGCCTCTATATTAACCAGTTAAAACTGTAGAAGCCCAGATCTAGACATTGTTTACCAGGATGAAGACAGTCAGGGAGAGAGGAAAGCAATAAAAATAAAATTCAAGTGCTTAGGTTTAGGCAGAAATACATGCCCTGGTGGTTATGTTTCCAAACCAGTGTATCACAGGGATTCTCCCTGAAAAAACGTGAGGCTTTCACTCCCGAGCCCAAGGACACTCCCTCCCACACATGGCAGCTTAGCAACAGCTTTCTACTCAAACCAACTCAAACCCTGACTTCAAGAGGGTGGGCTATCTTTTCCAATCCTGACCCCCTATGGTTGCAACCTGAACATTCAACATCTAACCTAATCATTTTCAATCTCTGCGAGGCAAAGATCAGTTTACTTCCATCTACTATGGGCAGGCAACAAAGAAAAAAAAAAATCAAGCAATATGCACATCACGAGGAATGTATTTCACAAGCCTAAAATGTGAGAAGAAAATAAGCCACTGAATACAAGGATGAGCATAAGGTTTTAGGCACAAGGTGACATGCGCTTGACAGTCAGTGTCCTTGACCAGAGGAGACTTGGCGGCTCAGAATTTGCACTCCCAGAGGCAGACTATTTATGAATCACTTTTTGTAGCTACAAGACCGTCACGGGTTCAGTGATGATGCAAATCAGATACGGTGTTAGAGAAAAATAAAGGAGTCAAGGAAGTCAGACTACACTCCTCAAAGCACGCTGCCTGAGTACTTTATTCTTTACAAAGCCTGCAAAACACATACTGCTACCTATTTTTCTGGCCTTCCCGCTTGCCTACATGCCCTCTGTCATCTGAAGCGACAAGCCCTTGGACCTCAGACCCTGAGTTATCCCAGGCTCTGTCACGGCATAGATCCCAGTCTGTCCTCGCAGCAAGAAATCCTTTCAGTGAGGCTGCATCTGAACTGCAAGTTTAACCACAGCGTCACGCCATCAGTGTGAATCTAGCTGAGTGCATCAAAAGCCCCCCAAGCGTCTTGAGCTGCCCTGCGGACTGGTTGGCGATTTTATTTCTTTATTTCTTCTCTACTGACAGCTACACCAGAGTTGCTTCTCACCCCCACTGTGGACATCACTGTCACCAGATTCTGTGTCATGGGATTGTGTTGCGAGTCCCCAAGCTGTACTCGCACGTTCCTCTCTCAACAACAGAGACCTTGACAGACACGTGCTAGGAAAGAAAAAGGATGCTCAGCACTATGAACTACGTGGAATCAGAGCCTACGATTGGCTTGGGGCACTTTCCGCTCTGTTTTTGAACCCCAAGGTTGTCCTGGCAAACACACAGGAGTTGATCGGGATATTGTAGAGGATCAACTAAAGCATCAGTTAGGACAGATTGTGAGTCAGTGTCAACCCCGGTTATGTGGACAAAGAGATCTTGGAATAATCAGTTCAGGGCACCACATCTCTTTTATCTGTTTCTATCGAATTTTTATCAACGTGAAGAGGACAAAAAAATCTCTTAATGGATAGAATGATTTGTTCTAATGGAGTTTGTAAATAGGATCTCAAGTCCACATCTTGTACAGCAATTAACCACTAAGAAGAATGTATGCAGTGTGTTATTTGTTGAAACTGTACTTCCGATTTGATTTGAAACTCTCTCATTGCTGTTTATCAATAAAACTTTGAAAAAAAAAAAAAAAGAGGACAAAAAAGACATCCATGAAGCTTGATTCCACCTATAACTTTTGTGAAGCCCAAAATATGCGTCCTGGTTCAGGACATAGGGCATAGCATACATAGAACTGTTTGGGGTTTTTTTGTTTTCACTTAAAGGGAGTACAGGAACCAGGAAGATAACTCAGATGCGTAAGCACCTGTCTGCCAACCTCAAGGTCCTGAGTTATGTCCCCAGCACCACATGTTGTGCTGACCCCAGAACCCTGGGTGTGCTGCACCAGTTCGTGGTGGTTCATGTCTATAATCCCAGCACTGGAAAGGCTGAGACGGGAGGATCATTATGAGTCCCAGGTGAGTAGCAGGACTCTGTATCAAAATAAATCAATGAAATATTTTTAAAAATAAAAAAAACAAAAGAAGGACCCACCAGATATTTCATTCACCTTGAGAAATACTAAAAGCGGAGGAATGACAAGGTGGTATTTTCTAAAAAGGAGTGCTAATTATCTGATGAAACTGATGAAAAAGTTCAAGTGGTCCATAGGTTGGGAAATGTGAAAATATTTATTTTAATTTTTTTTCAGAAAACAAAAACACTAAAAGAAAAAAGGCATTAGAAATGACACAAAATTCCATTAAACAAAGTAATAGCAATTCAACAATCGGTGCTATATTGCATGATGTTATCTTCAAATAAGTTGTTTACACTACCAGTTATAAACTTGCAAAATAGGCATTAAAAAAACAGAATTTTTAAACAAAATTATTTTATTCTGATATGAACTGAAATTGGTACCTGATTCTCATTCATATTCACATTTCTGCTCCTCTCTTTCTGTCCATCTCTACCTCTTTCTGTCCCTTTCTCTCTCTGTCTCTACCACTCCCTCTGTCTCTGTCTCTGTCCTTTTCTATTTCTGTCTCTATCTCTTCTTCTCTGTCTCTCTCCCTTTTTGTTTCTCACTGGAGGTAACTCTCTCTTCCTGTGTGTTTCTCTCTGTCTTTCTGTCTCTTTCTCTGTATCTGTCTCTGTGTCTCTTCCTGTCTGTCTCTGTCTTTATCTATATATCTCTCTCTGTCTTTCATCTCTCCCTGTCTCTGTCTCTGTCTCTGTCTCT
>NW_004524879.1:1008427-1014163 GCF_000260255.1 Octodon degus
GTCTCTCCCGTGTGTGTCTGTGTCTGTCTGTCTGTCTGTCTCTGTTTCTGTCTGTCAGTCAGTCTGCCTGTCTGTCTGTCTCTGTCTCTCTCTGTCTCTCTCGTGCCTTATCTCTTCTCACCATTATGGTACTGGGAATTCAACCTCCTGCTTTCACCCTGACATACAACTCCAGCCTTATTCTATTCATGTTTTAAATTCTGAAATATGGCCTCACTAATTTGCTGTGTTTCGCAGGCCGGACTTGGACTTGGTACCAGCTGTCCCAAATTGCTTTCCAAAGGATTTCTCCTTTTGTGAGCACAAAGTCTATCTTCAGATGGTCAAGAATTTTCTGTGTATTGGTGAATAGGCACCAACCTTTCGAGGTTGAGTGGAAGAGAAAGATAATCGATAGTTCTTACATCATGAGAAACAATGTCTAATATCTTCCACAGCATAAGTACTCATTAAATATATGTGACAAAGAACTGAACCAAATAAATTGACATTAATACTTTTGCAGGTAAAGAATAAAAAAATCAGATGACAGTGTGGTAATATTAAATTGTATTTGTTTTTCTCATTTGTGGAGATGGGCAGAATGCATTTTCACTCTCTGTCAGCAGCTGCTAAATAAAAAAGGAAACCCCAGTATACTAAGCACCTGCTTCGGCAAGCACAGGGACCATGGCTCAACCCCGGTCCTGCAGGCCACACCGGCCCTGCCCACGGGATACACTGAGCTGGCGACCGTGTCTGAGCGTGGTGTACACCAGAAATCACAGCACTGGGGAGGCTGAGACAGGAGAATCACCACAAGTCCAATCTGTGTAGTCAGACCCTATACCAAATATGTTATTATTAAATGAAAATAATAATAATGATAAATGAATAAGTAAAAATAAAAAAGGAGACAATGTCTATGAACGGCATGTGTGGAAAGTACTTATTCAGGTTTTACGAAAAGTAAAGGCAGGGACCTGGAAGATAGCTCAGTAGAATAAATGTTTGCCTGGCAAGCGCAAGGGCCTGAGTTCAATCCCTGATTCTGAAAAAGAAAAAAATAAAGTAAAGGCAAAGTTTTCAACCCGTCAAGTGTTTCCATCTGCTTGAGCTTATGTGAAACCCAGTAAACTACGTGGATTTAGGTGAGGTTCAGTGAGACTTCAGTGGAGGGGGACACATCCGGGCCTAAAAGAAACTAGCAAAGGATCCTCGGTAATCCTTCTGAACCACTGGGGAGTGGACAGAAGATACACTCAAGCCATTCGCTGACAGTGGCAATGCAATGGTTCAATTATTCATGCCTGTACTGCACAAATATTTAGTCAGCAACCCCTATGAACTGAACACTGTTAAGAAAGCTGCAGAAAAATACTATCAGGGCTCTGGGAGTTTATGTTTTTCAAGTAGTGGCAGAGAGTAAAAGGACCTCCAGTAATATGTACAAAGTGCTGGCTCATCAGGAGCATCCTGAACACTGTCATTACACCGAACGAGGAAGATGGACTGAGGGAGTCGGGGAGATGGCTCAATAGAATAAGTGTTTCCCTGGCAAGCCCAAGGGCCTGAGTTCAATCCCTGGTTCCACAAAAAAAAAAAAAAAAAAGTAGTCTTATCTTAAAACCTAGAACAATATTGGAAATAACTAACAGTAAGTCCCATGCCATATCAAGGAATCTGATAGGTGAGAGATTAAGATATAAGATGAAGATTAGGCAGATGAAGGATAGATTATTAGATAAGAGGTAGATTTTGGATGGATAAACAGATGGAAGGATGGCTGGATAGCTAGGCAGACAGAAGAATCAATGGATAGATAGATAGGGGACATAAAGACACACACCTATGGTCCCACTATTTGCAAACTGCCCCCCAAATTTACATGACTATAGCATTATTCTAAGCTGAGAGTTGAGTTTTCTGGAAAGTAATAAAATCAGCAGAGTAGAGCTTCAGGGTAGGTCAGTGTCAGACAAGAGACCCCAGAGAACACCCTAACCTTCCAACACGTGAGGACACAGAGAGGTGGCACCATCTGTGACCCAGGCAGCGCCTCACCAGACAAAGGCTCCGCCAGGCCTGGACCTTGAGATTCCAGATTCAGTGTACATATTGTGTATTCCTTCTTAGTTATATAATAAAAAACCTACAACTAATGGGCTCACTTAAAAAAGTCACCCATCTTGTATATGTTTGATATATATGTTCCAATATCTGAGTGTTTGTCTTTTTCTTATCTGTATGGCGCTACTGATCTGCCCACCTCATCAAAATATATTCACTTACCTATCAACTGTCAATCCTTTCATCTTTATCCATTTATCATTCTGTATCTGTAATGTATCACCCATCCACCCATCCATACATCCTTCCATCCATCCTTCTTTCCATTCTTCCATTCATCCATCCACCCATCTATCCTTCCTTCCTTCCTTCCATCCATTCATCCTTTCAACCATCTGTCCATCTATCGATCCATCCTTCCATCCATCCATTTACCTATCAATTCATCTATCCATCGACCCATCCATCCTTCCTTCTATCCTTCCACCCATGCATCATCTATCCATCTATCCATCCATCCATTCATCCATCCACCTTTCTATCCATCTATCCATCCATCCACACATCCATTCATCCATCCATCCATCCATCCATCCATCCATCCATCCATCCAACTATCCATCTATCCTAACTTTCTTCCATCCATTCAACCATCCATCCATCTATCCATCCATCCATCCATCCATCCATCCATCCATCCATCCATCCATCCATCCATCATTCTATCCTTCCAACCATCCACCCATCCATCCACCTTTCCATCCATCAGTCCATCCTTCAGTATATCCATCCATCCATCCATCCATCCACCTACCCATCTATCCATTCATCCATCCATTTATCCATCCATCTATCCATTCATCCACTCTTCCATCCATCTGTCTGTCCATCCATCCATCCATCCATCCATCCATCCATCCTTCTATCTTTCCAACCATCCACCCATCCACCCATTCACCCATCCTTCTATGCTTCCAACCATCCACCCATCCATCCATCCACCCTTCCATCCATCTGTCCATCCATCCACCCTTCCATCCATGGAAGGGGAAACAGGAGAGAGATTCACACATCCCAAGTAGAGACTGCTTTTCAGAAGATGGAGTGGTCATGACTTTGGAAGCCCACACTGATCGCAAATCACTTTGTTAAAAAGCATGAAATCCTCCCATGTTCTCCAAGAGGAGGCTGCCCCTGCCCAGGTAAATCACGTGCAGAGAAACTGTCACCGGTTAAAAGAGGTACGCATGCTTCCTGAAGGAATTAGAGCTCACAGTGGCCCTCTGTGCTGCAGGTATCCTGAGCCCAGTCTCTGCTTTATGTTTTCTCATAGCAAACATATATTTCAAAAACAGGGAGGAGGTCATGACAAGCATGAGGCTTAATAGTTATACATCTCATGAAACAAATATAAAATTTATCCAGAAGAAGAGAAAAAATTAAATCAGTAAACATATGTGACCCATTCTATGAGGGTGGATGAACTAAATGCAATAAATGACAGAACTAAAATATATGTAAGGCGCCAGACCAACCCCCAGGGCACACTGAGAGGGCGATTGAGACTGGGCCTGGCGGCGCACCTGTAATCCCCGCACTTGGGAGGCTGAAAACAGGAAGATCACTACGAGTCTGATCTACCTATTGAGACCCTGAACACCCTGTAGATCTTGTAACAAATACATGAAAGAAAGAAAGAAAGAAAGAAAGAAAGAAAGAAAGAAAGAAAGAATAAGATTGGTGTGTTTGTAATGGAACAGCTACACTCTCTGTAGCCTGTCACTCTCCCCTGAACAATGCAGGGTCACAAGTATCTTCCTGGCCTCCCAAGCCTTCACTATATTTTTATTTTATTTTAAGTCTTTTTCATACAGGGTCTCAGTATGCAGTTCCGGCTGGTCTTGAACTCACTTTGTAGCCCAGGCTGGTTTCAAACTCCCAAAGATCCTCCCAAGTCAACCTCCCGAGTGCTGCAATTATGGGTGCATGCCACTGTGCCCAACTTCACTCATCCAATTTGAGATCCATGCCGACTTTGCTTGCTCTCAATTAGAAGCCCCAAAACACTCTATTTTGCAGTAGTAATGAGCTGTAAATAAATATTCGAAATATTGCAGAATCAGCGAACGAAAAATACACATGGTTATATATTTCTTTTCTTTCTTTTTTGTTTTGTGGGGTTTTGTTTGTTTGTTTGTTTGTTTGTTTTTTAAGGAAGGGTCTACAGGGTGTTCAGGGTCTCACGACTAGATTGGACTCATAGTGATCCGCCTGTTTACAGCCTCCCAAGAGCTGGGACGACAGGCACGCGCCTCCATGCCCAGTCTCAATTGCCGTCTCAGCGCACCCCAGGGCCAGGGCCCCCACAGCAGGCCTGGGGATTGAACCCCCAGACCCAGCAGCACCTGCTTGCAGGTACTTTAATCCGCTGAGCTATTTGACCGACCCTGGCAAATGGTTTTAAGCAGTTCAGTCCGTAGTTGTGTAGCTCTAATGCACAGTTTCCTGGCAGAAGGCTTGCAAGAGCAAAGACACTTCATGGTGGCCAGTGGAGGTTGGAACCAGGGACCAGAATATGCCCTTCTAGGGCACCTTCAGTGACATCCTCACTGCAAACAGGCCCTCCTAAAAGCACCGTGAGCTATGAACTCATCAGTTCATCCCTGGGTCCAGTGCCTGCTATTATCCAGTCATCCTGCAAAAGTCGCAGTGCTGAACTCATGAAACTTTTGCAGGACTTTATAAAACGCTAGAAGCCCACAATGTCTGCACAGTCCCTGCAATATTACAATGTTCCTAATAAAGTTATGACACTGCACTGTGCAAAATTCTAGACTGCTGTGAATATCCAGAGATAAGAGTAAGTATATAGAGTCAGCCAAATAGCTTAGCAGAGTAAAGCGCCTACAAGCAGGCTCAGGGGCTGAGAGTTCAATCCCCGGGCCTGCCGTACCGTCCCCACCCCTGGGGTGCGCTGAGACAGCAATTGAAACTGGGCATGGTGGCGTGCAGCTGTAATCCAAGCTCTTGGGAGGCTGTAAACAGGCAGATCACTATGAGTCTGATCTTGAAGTGAGACCCAGAACACCCTGGAGACCCTTCCCTAAAATAAAGAATTAAAAGAAAAGAAATAGAATATTTGCATGTGGCTATGCGAGGTTTTGCATTTATAGCAGCCTGTGTGTGTGTGTGTGTGTGTGTGTGTGTATGTGCACACACGTGTGTGTGCATGCATAGATATGATAATATTCTACTTGCTTTATAATTTACTAAATATTTTCAGATATGGCATTTATCTGCATTTCAGATTCCAACATTGCTATAATTTACCCCCAAAAAATCTCACCTCCTCCACAAACTCTACTATCTGCCAACATTTTTTTTTTTTTTTAAACTTAGTACCAAGTGGCTGAAACCATTCTGGGAATTGCAAGTAAGTAGCAATTTCTAGCAATCCAGATATAAAACCTTATGTTCACAGAGGAGAATAAAGTGACATTTTATAGTACTTAGCTTGTGTTATAAGCTTCCCAATGTTTTAGATAGTATTATTTAAGGAAACATAAACTATTGAGTACATTGATGGGTGGGTAATATGCAGATACAGAAACAATTGAGCAGATATATCAAAACACTTATTAATCTGTTGTTTTATATTTTTTGCTTATCGCCTGTGCGTGTATGTGT
>NW_004524879.1:1018188-1019332 GCF_000260255.1 Octodon degus
CAGTCTTTCCAGGACAGATAACTTTTATTTATTTTTGTTCTGTTTTGTACAAATTGCAATTCCACAACCCCAGGGACATCTTGAACACTGTCCCATAAACTCACGAACATTTCCAACATAAAATATTTAAATATCCACATACAGATGGAAAAAAAAGGGACCATGAACAGGCTTTGGTGGCATCTGGATTCATTCCCAACTAAGTCAAGAAATGAATATATTTTTAAATGCTTTGGTGGTTCAAGTTGGATCTTTTCAGATCCCTTGGTCTCCAGTGCCCAGGATCTCTCCAAAAGAAAGAAGAGATCCTCTCCTTTGCTCTTGGCACTAGATATAGAAGTGAGGGAATTATCACTGGGTTTTTTCCCTGTGCCCCTCTCTTAGTTTTTATTTTGAGATAGTGTCTTCCTAAATTTCTGAGTTGCACAGACTGGGTGGAAACTTGTGATTCTCCTGCCTCATGCCCTCAGAGAGCTGGCCTGACAGAATCTGGCCTCCTGCCCAGCTAGCAGAGGTCATTTATAGTCTTTTATGAATCTAGAATTTGGTTAACACACGGGCACTGGAAATCCATGCCCACTGTAGCTAATCAAAAATAATGACTATGAATAGTTAATTGGACAAAATGGCCTTCTCAGACTATGGTAAATACATACAAGATTAGGGGAGCACAGTGGTCCAGGCTCTGTCTGTTTTGGTGACTGAGTCAACAGGAGATGGGACATTTCTGAAGAATGACATCATCTTACAGAAGGGCCCGGAGACTCTTAGAGGGTCAGGGCAACCACCCAGTATCCGAGTTGCAAGTGTGTTGACCACATTACTGCCTTCATAGGTGGGGACTTGACTGCTCTGGGGACTTGACTGCTCCGAGATTCCTTGAATTTGGAACTGAGCACAATTTGACTTGAAAAATCTGTCCTGGTTCTTGTTGTTTGCTAAGTACTGGACAAATGTCATTGATTGTTTGCTTGGTACACCTAAACAACCTCAGAGGCAAGGTCCCTGTGATTTGCTACCTTTCCCACCAAAACAGTCCATTTTGCCCATTTTGTGTAGAGTATTTGTCCCACCAGAACCAATTAATCGATAGTACTGAGGCCATTATCATTACACAAGAAATGGTAGCCTATGAGGGTTCAAC
>NW_004524879.1:1020312-1022739 GCF_000260255.1 Octodon degus
CACACACACACACACACACACACACACACACACATACATACATAAATAAAATTATTCCTGTGATGAGAGAGCTGGGGAGTAACTTTTGAAGGGAATAGGGCAGGTCTGTGCCAACGAGTCCCACACAGGTGGGAAACACAGGCATCATTCTCACAGAGCGCTTGAGGAAGAAGACCTTACGGAGTTGTGCTTGGAGTCAGGAGTTAAAGAGATCTGTAGGGGGATCCATCGCTTCATATCTTGTATCTCAAATTTAAGAAGCCACAGCACTACCTACTGGACTCCAGACATCTCCAAAGCAGGTTACAACTCAGAGCTCTAGCTAGGCTTTGAGGAAGATGACAGGGCAACTGTTTCTGCAGTTGATTTCTTCACTTTGAAGGACTATAGGTATTAATTACAAAAGAAGAAAAGAGGTTACAGACATTCCTGATGTGTACACCCTCCAAAATCAGAAAGAGGTGTTTCCAACACATACTCACATGTAAAGATTCACAGCGCTATTATTCATGACAGACAAAAAGGGCAAGAAACAAGGAGCTTTTAGACAAGTGAATGCGCAGAGGACATGTAGTGTGTAAGGCAGGATTATATACCTGGAAAAGAGAAATCAACAGTTGATACCCTGAAGTGGACACAACCCTGAAACACCTTCGTGATTTAAAAAAAAAAAAAAGGTGGATTAAAAAAGTTTTTATCTTTATGTATTTAGTACAGAGTCTACAGGGTCTCACTATATAGCTTAGACCCACAGTGCTCCTCCTGTTTTCAACCTCACAAGTGCTGGGATTACAGGCGTGCACTACCACGCCCAGTCTCAATTACCCTCTCAACTTGCCCTCTGGGCAGGACCAGCATGGCTCGCAGGAGACTGAACCCTGGTCCCCGCATCTGCCTCTGCAGGCGCTTTAATCCACTGAGCTATCTGGCCAGCCCTAACAAAGCTTCATATTTTTTGTGATTCCAATCATCTGGAATGTCCAGAATGTGTTAGCGGTTAGACAAAAAGCAGAATAGGTCATCCAGGGGATAAGGAAACTTTGTAGGAATTGAGAAGGATGAATTGACATCAGTGTGATGTAAACTCTCTGGAATCGATGAGCTAGAGAACAACAGCACCAGATGCCAAATATTGCAAATGCACTAAGCCCCACTGACTTTTTTCTTTTTCATTAATTAAAATGAAAATTTTTACTTCATATATGTTTTCCATTGAATACCTAGTTACAGTCATCCCTAGGTCTTCCGTGGCTCAACTTTTGTCGGTTTCCAAAAAAAAAAAAAAATATTAATCTAAATTATTTATTAAATTTTTCTCTGTTTTTCAGTACCCTACATTATGTTGCTAAGATTACGTAGGTTTACAAGTTTAGAAAATTGTTAAAACATTAGAAGTGTTTTTTAAAGCATGGGAAAGGTTTTGTAAGAGTGTGGAAAGGGTTCATAAAGCCTTCATACATGCATAAATACCAAAATAAATATACTGCCGGTGAGATAGCTCAGCAGTCTAAAGCGCCTGCTTAGACAAGCTGACGCAAGCTTGCAGGGACCGCAGTTCGATCCTCGGCACCACCTGCAGGGCCAGCCCCAACCCCACGATGGGCTGAGCAGGCAACAATCAAATCAAATCAAATAACTGTAATATCACTCTTTCATCGATTTTCACTAATAGTGGAAGTGTGCGGCCCGTGACCTCCGTGATAAGTGAGGGACCACTCACTGTATACCTAAATCATCATGCTGCCCAAAGAGCATTATTCACAACAGTGCTGTGTACTGCATACCGTGTGCCCAAAATACCTTTGATTTCTCTAAGGAAGCGTGTGCTGTGCTGTTTGCACCAGCTTGGCATGTCTGGCTTACTGGTCCTGAAAGCCCTGGACTTCCCTGAGTCTGGGGTTCAACCCCGCTTCTGGAGATGGGGCGACCGAAATGAAACTAAATGTGCATCCCCTCTGCACAGCCCAGAGGCTGGCAGCGTTTTGTGAGAATGTTTGAAGCACTTGACCCCAAAGGCAGAACTTCCACTTCTGTACAAAGAGGGGGTCTGTCTTCAGAACAATTTGAAAGGGGAAGATTTATCAGGGGCCAAACTTTCTTGGCTGGCACAATTGTCCGTATTCAAATAAATCCCGCAAAGTATTATCCTCTTGTTTCTTCCAAGGGGTCAGGGGAAATATTTATGGAATGGATCATGAGCTTCCCCTCCGTTTTGTACAGTGTGTCCTAAAAAATTGAAAAAACCAAAATAGCAAAGAGAGCCAACATGGGAAATTTGCAAACGTGACTGCCAAGGCGAATGTACGCTCCTCTTTTGAAATTGTGGCATCTTTTTTGTGGAATGAAACTGTTTATGCACAGCCTCTGAGCTCCGCATCTGCTAATTAGGGCAGGGATGCCCCGGAGAGAGAGAGCTGCAGAAATAAT
>NW_004524879.1:1026969-1027868 GCF_000260255.1 Octodon degus
CACACTGGGAATCTCAACAGTGTGGGAGGATTGGCCAGGAGGATTCCAAGTACAAATCTTGCTGGGGCAGTTTGGAAACTTAGTGAGGCCCTATCTCAAAACAGAAACAAATAAAATGAAAATCCTTAAGAAGGGCTGAGGGCTTAGACCAAGGCAAAGCACTTGAGTTCTTACTAAAACAGCAACTGCTAACAGCTACTGCTAATACTTCTGCCAATAATCTTAGTTTTACTACTAGTGACATCATCACCATCATTCATGGTGACACCCTGGTTCATTCTTCACCATCTCCCCAGTCCCTATTGTTCACTGTTTATGTGAAATACATAATAATAACATAAGAGTTTGATAGAAGCAAAAACTGAGAGTGAGATAAATAGGATGCATATTTTGTCCCCAACTTCTCTATAAATAAAAAACTAAAACTAGATTAACTTTAAAGACTTTTTCAGGGCTGGCCAGAGAGCTCAGCAGACGAAGAGCCTGTTTTGGCAAGTGCTGGGACCAGGAATCAATCCCCAGTCCCACATGCTGTGCCGGGCTCACTCCCAAGGTGCTCTGAGCCAGTGACAGAGTCCTGGCGTGGTGGCGCACATAGGTAATCCCAGTGATGGGGAGGCTGAAAAAAGGAGGATTGGGGTTCCATCCCTGGCATGCCATATCAGCCCTGCCACCAGGGTGCGCTGAGAGGGCAAATGAGACTGGGCGTGGTGGCACCCACCTCTAATCCTAGCACTTGGGAGTCTGAAAACAGGAGAATCATTATGAGTCCAATATACATAGTGAGATCCTGTAGACCCTGTACTAAATACATAAAAAATAAATAAGATAAAGGAAAAAAAGTAGAAAGAAAACAGAAGGATTACTACAAGTCTATTCTGTGTAGCAAGACCCTGTAC
>NW_004524879.1:1030343-1035258 GCF_000260255.1 Octodon degus
ACACACACACACACACACATCTTTTGCACGCACATGCATGCAATCATGCCCGCAAAGCATGCCCATGCAACTATATAAGCACAGGCACACACTACCCATATGTGCTCACGTACTCTGCTCATGCATGAACATGCAAACACATACATGTGCTTAGCTGTGAGAGAAATCTGAAATCCGTAATGTACAAATGAGGACAATCTGTGGCCATCTTCAAGGTATTGTGGAATACCAGGGTTTGTCTGGAGGGTAACAACCAACCCACAGTGGTAAACGCATCTAAAGTATCGAGAAGCAGTAGATTGAATATTCCTCATTTTTGAGTTGTAAAATGGTAGAGCACTTGAACTATTTCTGCCGAGATTTCTTAGTGTCTGCATATGTGTACACATACGCATCTTCCATTCAAATGCTTACCAACAGGCATGAGCACATAACCATGGCACCTACGTGTACAAACACACATATTCACGCACACACACACACACACACAAATTGCACATACATATGCACCACATATGCCCATGAAAGCCCCCATTCACATACACTTTTGCACACGTAAGCATAGATGCACGCACATACCTGTATATACCTACATGACACCTATACATCCCACAAGTATGTGCACACATATACACATACACAGCACATATACAGGTGTACTGTATGTGCATAGACACACATATACAATTTCCATGCCTGGGCTGACAAAATTTGGTAATTCATGATTTTCTAATAGTTTTTGTTCTTTCTTTCATTGATCACGGCAAAGCAACAGGCAAAGTCACAATCCAATGAAATCATGTTTTATTTTTCTTCATCAGTACGCGACTGTCATGCGTGATGTTAGCGTTCTGTGTGATAAATCAGTGAAGGCACACAGTGCTCCACCATTCCCTTGTCTCACTTCCTTCTCCAACCACCCTCCTCCTTCCATCAAGATTCTGATTATTTCATTTTTATTAGTGTAACTTGGCAGTACATGATAATTACACTCCTTTAGCAGCACTGGAACATGTACCTACTGCATCTCAATTTCTGGATTCCTCGCTTGCCTTTCTCCTTCGAGACAGAGCTATCTTTGTTTTTCCTGCCACCTACTTTATTGTCATCTTTATTCATCCTGAGGCATTCACACACAAGAGGAGCCATGCGATATTTGAGCTACGGGCTTGATTTATCTCCCTTAACATTATGATCTCGGCGTGCACCCATTCCCCTACAAAGTTTAGCTATTTTTATTCTTTCTTTCACTTGCAATCAAAATCAGGAACAGTTCCTTCGCCAGGGATGGGTTTTTTCCTTAATGCATGCAATTGCTGTGATGCACGGGGTTGTGACCCAGTTGTGGGTGGTGGCAGAGTGGGAAGCAGGTGTGTAGCTCATGAATTTGTCTCTCCTAGGGAACATCAATTAATGTGCCCAGCAGCGCTCTGCATTTCTGAATCGCCGTCATCACACAACCCAGCCAAATCCTGCTGATCAAATGCTACACAGCAGTGCCTTTCATTACGTGCAACAAAGCTCTCCCTGATGGGCAGGAACAGCGGCTGCTGCATCTCTGATTGGTGCAGCCTACCCCATACTCCTTTAAAAACAAACCTACTTTTGCAAGTGGATCTTCATTTCTAAATGGTTTACTGAAAGGAGAAAAAAATAATTTCGGAATAAACAAACCTGTGTGCTGAAAGATGTGTGTCCTTGTTAGTCTCGAGCAAATGGCAGAGAACAATTGAATAATTCAGTACCGGGTATTTCCAAGAGGATGGATGAATGTGGAAGAAGTATGATTTGGCTCGCCCGGTAATAATTCACACAGTTGCAGGGTGAATAGTGACGCACAGCCTAGAATGAATTTATTATTAAGAGCTACAAGGAAAAAAATGCACCTTCCATGAACACAGAAATGCATGTAAGAACAGAGTTATGCTGTGGTTGGAAATACACAGCACTGATCCACCCTTCTTTATAAAGAGCGAAAAAGGAAACCGGTGCTCTGCTTTTTAAATTTTCTTTTCTTTTTTTTTTTTTAACAACTCACAAAGCATCCTTTGATTCTGAATTTGTGGATGTTCTCATACCTAGATTAAAATAAACCCACCTCAAGAGGAAGATACTTTTTTTTTTTTCTTGATCCATTTTGAACAGACAGATATCTTTGGTCATTGTTCTCTGAATAATAATACCAGGACTCCCTACATGGCAGTCGTCCTGTGTTGATGAATGAAAGTTATCTAGCAGTGACTTGACTAAAGGATATTGAAGACACCATGTTCTGTGCAAGTATCATGTTATTTTGTACAAAGATCGTGACTATCTGCAGATTTTAGTAGCTGCAAACATCTTGGGAAAGAATTCCCCAGGGTCAGCTCTGTGGGTTCACCAAAAATAATCTCTTATGCTCGAGGATTTCAGTCTCCCTGAGGAGTCGAAGCAAAGCCACAGAGGCCCAAGCCACTCACAAAAGAATCAGAGCAAGGCGCCAGGGTGTAAGCAAGGAAGTGATTCCAGAGCCTTGCTGAAGCACCGGTAAAACACCTAGAAACAGCAGTTATGAGAGACTGAGAAACGTGTAGGCAGGACTCCAGGAGCAGGCAGGGCTGAGGGAACAGCACACCGATGAATTTGTCCAATTACTTTTAAAAGTGAGGCGACAGGGATTTGCAAGCGATGCGTTGGAATTCCTCAGGTGGCCCCTAGGGAGGATGCAGAAAACTTTCCCTGGGATTGAGTCATTCCTAAAGCACACAGCACTTGTTATAGTTCAGTGACTCGGGCAAGAGATGACTCTATGCTACAGAGCTCTGGGTATGGTTTAAATGAAATAGTTTTGGCAAGATCCCATGTTCAGAGGTGTGGCTTTTGAAAGGGGATCCGATCATGGTTCCTGTGTGATGTATCACTCGTCAGTCCTTTGGTGAATTCATGGCTGAACGTGTTGCTGGAGATGGGGCCTGGATTACAGAGGAGCTCACTGGGACGTGCAGCTAGAAAGCTATAGTCCGGCCTGTGCTTCCTCCCTCCTGGTCCTTCTCTTTCTCTTTGAGCTGACCAAGTCTGCTCCAACCGTCCCCTTTACAACATGATGAGCTTGACTTAAGAGCTGGCCATCGCTGGATTGAATGCTCTGGAAACTGTGAGCCAGAATTTCTCCTCCGTGAAATTTCAGATGGCCTCCCAACAACAGAAAGCTGATCAGTGGGAATCCTAACAAGATGGTCCTTCCTTGGCAGCTTTCAGCATAGACCATTTCTCTGCATTCTCAGAGAGCGATGAATTTCAGTGGCTCAAGTTTGTAAACCCAGCAAGCTGAAGACCTTAGGCAGGAGGATCACGCAAACGAATGAGACCTTATTCCAAAACTAGAATATGAAAAGAGTGGACAAAGTAATGTTCTTCTTCTCTAAGTGAAAGGGCAGAATTGTAGAATCCATCCCTCAACCATAATTCAATGTAAATTGATTGCATCTTCCTGTGTGCCGAGACACTTTTGTGTTCTTGGTAATACGGGTTTGACAGATAATGTGTTGCATTTTTCCAGAATTGTGCAGGTCTTAGTCCTTCTAATGCATGGATGGCTTTATATCTGAAAGCTGAGTGATAAGTAGCAATTTTGCTATATTTTGGGTATCGGTCGCGTATAAGAAAGTGAGTGCCATTTAATTATTAGTGGAAGAGAAACTTTTGGGAAAATAGTTGCACTAATAAACGAAGTTATTGAGATTATCCACGGACCAGAACGAGCACATCTTCGTGTGACATCCCATATCCCTTGTTCCTACTCTTTCAGTATCTGATGGTAGTCCTCATTGGTCCAGAACACTGTGAGCATCATACGGTCCAAGCCTCTGCTTCTCAGTTGCTGTGTTCCGAGATCCCAAACACATACAGATTCACTTTTAACCAGGCAAACCCAGCTTCTGCCACATGGGAACCAAGTCAGGAGGACACGGAGAGAAACACTGCCTCCACCGTTCAGACTGGGCCTCCAGGCAGATGCCACAGCCTGTGGCGTCGCAGTCGGCCAACCCATGCCCTGGCCAGCTCGCCCCCACTTTCTCCTTTGGCTTTCCTGCTTTCTACAGAATCACCCTCACTTGTTGATGTGAGAAAGGTCCAAGAGCCTAGAAACACTCTCTTCCCAACTCCAAAGAATTGGAGCCTCATGCCTCAAGATAGTAGCCCATTCTCTTTCACTAGGCCTGGATGCAGAGATCCTTCGCTCTGCCCAGAAGTCATATTTCATGGTAGCACCAAAGTTCACTGCATGGAACTCCTTCACTGTTAGTGCCTCATCGTAATTTCCCTAATCCTGCAGGCTTATCGATCATCACTGTTTCCCATAAACCTCTGCTAATCTCCACTCTAAACCCCATTCCCTAAACTTATGGATGATTCCATCTTCCGGCTCATATTCACATCATTATTCCTTGCAAAGTTGGTTTTCTGCTTCTGTCTGCTTTTCCTCTTAACAACTTCCGTCCTCAGCACTCAGAGGAAATAGTTTCTTTGAAGGTCACTGTGATGAATACATGGAGTAGTACTTGTCACTCTAGGTTACCGAGTTCATCAGCGTCACTTAACACAGGGATTTGCCTCCCGTTCAGACAGTATTTGCATACCCCTTGCAGCCCTGTCCTAGGTGACAGTGACCAGCTTTGGACAGCCATTCATGAGTGGAAACATCAGTCGCGCTGGACCAGAACCCTGAATATCCACCGCTCCTCTTCTTTCTTCTCCAACACAGACCTATGTGCCTGGACACGGTGAATCCTGGAAGACTTGGAAACATGAGCACGGTGGCCAGGGCCATCCACAGGGGTCCACGATAGCAGACAAAACAAAACTTTCATGAAAATTGTACTTTGGGAATGAAGTAAATTTGCTTCCTCGTTCTCACCCTCTTTGTTTCTTCTCC
>NW_004524879.1:1035388-1037448 GCF_000260255.1 Octodon degus
TCTCTCTCTCTCTCTCTCTCTCTCTCTCTCTCTCTCTCTCTCTCTCTGTTTGTCTTTTAGGGTGTTCAGGGTCTCACTACTATATTGGACTCATAGTGATCCGCATGTTTATACCCTTGCAAGAGCTGGGATTACAGGCATGCACCACCACACCCAGTCTCATTGCCATCTCAGCACTCCCTGGGGATGGGGCCAGCATGGCAGGCCCAGGGATCTAACCCCTGGCCCCTGCGCCTGCTTGCAGGTGGTTTAATCTGATGAGCTATTTGACCAGCCCCCTCTGATATTATTTCAATCCCAATTGCTTCTTTTCTTTCTCTGTATCTATGATCTTGGGCATTGCATTCTGCCTTTCTGCATCCGTACATCCAATCAAACTCTTTGTCTCTTCTCCTCCCCTCCTCCTCCCTTTTTCCTCTTCTCCTTTTCTTTCCTCACTCCTTTTCTCCTTGTTCTTCTCCTTTGTTCTGTTTTCTCCATATGCTTCATCATGTATTCATCCCCATCCACCTCCTCTCCACCCACCCCCTGAATCTCCCATATGGGTCTCCATTGTGTGGGTCACTTGATGTGTTCTCAGGACTTCTCTGTGTCCTGCCCTCTTCTGACAGCTGATGTCCAGCCCAGTCCTCTTGCTGTACACCCACACCACCATTCCCAGCAGTGTGTCACAAAGATGTTATTGCCCTGCTCTTCCACAAAACCAATCTCCCGACTTCCTCACCCTAAACTGCAGCTCTTGCAATCTTCCAGTACTCAAGACACGGCATTTTCATCCTTCCAATTATTGTAGGTGCAGATAAACTTACCCTTGTTTTGTTACTTTTGCATTCACTCGGCCTATTGGGAATTACCAAATTTTTGGCTCTACCTTTCAATTTTTTTTTTCCTGAAATCTGGCCGAAGCACACCTGTTAGTTCTCCTAAGTCATCTTTCTTCTCTTGAGAGTATTATTCCAAAGTCTAATTCATTCTTTTACCTAAATGTGCTGAGATCTTCTGAGCAGAACTCAGAGCATTGTGATGAAAATGGAAACTAGTTTCTTGCTCTTCTCTTCAAACTTCCACTTTGGTCATAATTAGCATCAAGACAAACCTAAAGTCAATTCCATGATTTTTAATATTTTCATAGACTAACACTGTCACTTTCTCTCGTTTGACCCGTTGCATTCTATGTTCATTTCCCCCCAAACATTCCCAGTCACGACGGCATTCCCGGAACCCACCAAGGCATTCTCCACTTTTTCATACATGCTGTTCTTGCTCCTAGAACACTTTTTCCCCATGCTGCCCTCAGATCTTGGCATGTCACTTCAATCACTCTGCTAAAGATTACAAACATGAGCTCTCTCTGCTTCTATATTATCTTTTCAGAGCAGGAATCATTCCTTAAAAGAATAGATGTTAACTTGTTTGGTAATTTAAATTTCAGAAAAAGGAAACATATGTATTCTTGGAGTTTATGTCTAGGTGACCCCCCAAAGCCTAATGCAGTCATGGGATAGCTTGTAGAGTCTGTGATTAACTCAAGATCCAATGCTGGGATTACGGGTGTGAGTGCTACATCTGCCCTGGGGCGCGTAATCTGCATGCAATATGAGGAAGGGAGAGAGGCTTGCTGGGTGCCCCGGTGCTGCCCCTCCTTTGCCCTGTGCTGTCTTCCCCTGCCATGAGCTGCTGCCCGCTGCAATGTCCCACTGTGCCTTGAGGACAGCCGAGTACGGACTGAAACCTGCACTGTGAGCTCAAGAAACCTTTCCTTCCTTCATTTTGGGAGTTTGGTATTATTGTCCGACGAATGACAGAAAAAGTAAGCAAACAACTCCGATCTATTACTTGGCTGCTTATATAATGACAATGTTTGGAGGAGAACAAATCAGAATGTGGTTCAGATTTAAATCACACCCCGCACAAAAAAACCCATGTATATTTGAGGAATGAAAAATCACAGGCTTATATGTAAGAATAAAGAAGCCAAAAGACATGAGTTTTAAAAACTATTTGTTTTCATGACAGTCACTATTTGGAAAATAAATCTATACTCTATTGGGCAGTGAGAA
>NW_004524879.1:1037548-1039047 GCF_000260255.1 Octodon degus
AAGATCTCACTCAGAAATAAATTTTTACATCCTCAGTAACTACTTTATCTCAGTATCTGATATTGAATTACTGATGCAAAAAGGATCAATAATTACATGAAAGTATCAGAAATAACATCAAAACTGCAGAAAATCAATAAATTCAGGGGCGATGGAGGATCTAGAAGACTTAATGAAGAATGAAGGAAAAACAGACCATATAACGTATATCCAGCCCAAGGCTTGGGACCTGATATGCTTCCAGTGTATGTCCCCGGATAGTTCCGGTGTTGGGTGTTTGAGCGTAAGGGTCGTGCTGTGGAACAGTGGTGGAATATTTACCAGCTGAGTCTGAAGGATGGGAAATGTGGCTACTGATCTGTGAACCCACTGTAAGTTCAAAGCACAACAAGCTGAAAATAGATTGAATGTATGAATCTGACCCACAGCAGACCACAGATTTTAGGTCTACTGTTTTCCTGTGGCTTTGTGCATTTGTGGTTACGTGGATCTGTGGCCTGGGATCTGTGGCTCATTGACACTACCCAGGATTCAAAATGGACAATGTATTCAATATCACTGCCATAGGAAAAAGGAGGAAATTGAAATTGAAACTAAGGTTTCTAACAAATGCCTGCTTCTGTCTCAGTTACTCTTCTGTCATTGCTGGGACAAATACCCGACACTCAAAACGAAGGAAGGAAAGGTTTATGTAGCTCACAGTTACTGGAGGGTTCAGTCCATACCCAGCTGGCTCCAAGGCAGAGTGGCACATAGCAGAAAGCAACCTTTCATGGTGGCTGCAAAGAGCAAGAGCACAAGGAAGGGTAGCAGCAGCTCAAGCAGCTAGCTTCTCTTCCCTCCTTACACTGTAATGCAAATTACCTGCCCCAGGGCAGGTGCAGCATCCACACCCACAATAATGAATCTCAAACTCCAGAAGCCGCCCCAAGACTGCACGAGGCTTCGAGGGGACAAATATACACAAACCATAGCACATGCCAACATCAATGAAAATGTCATAAGAAGAAATATAAATCTAGGTTGGTTTATACATTTGAGAGTTGCTGGTTGTGTAGGCTTTATGCAAGTATCTTCAGCTTTTATATAAGGACAAAATTCTTAATTTTATGCAAGTTTACTAAGAAAACTGGCCAAGTACCATTATACCATCGAAACACTAATCAAAGTTGCTATGGAAATTCCACTCTATCCAACAGAACCGGGTATTAAGGGGCCATCTCTGAATTGGACAAATAATGACCGCTTTGCAAATGATGTGAATTTTCAAAGCAAACACTAATACAGTTGTCATGACACAAATATGTTCTAGCATGATGCCTCGCAGTCTGTCATCTGGTTTTAATAACAATACCACAGGGCTGGAGAGATGGCTCAGTGGTCTAAAGCACCTACTTAGAACAAGCTCGGCAAGGCATCAGGGACCGCGGTTCAATCCCCCAGCACCACATGCCAGCCAGCCCCGCCCCCTGGTGGGCTGAGCTGGCCACACACACACA
>NW_004524879.1:1039147-1046655 GCF_000260255.1 Octodon degus
TAAATAAATATTAAAAAAAATAACAATACCACAGAATGGCTGCATTCTAGAAGGCTTATTCGGATGTATAGCTGAGCCTCAAGGTGAGAAATCAGCTGTGGTGCTTTTTCTGCCTATTGGAAGTGCTGAAAAGATGAAGGGTAAGAGATGCAGATGGAGAGAGAGAGAGGGAGAGAGAGAGAGAGAGATGTTGAGCACACTTAGTCAAATAGATGTTTTCTCAAGATAAACTATAAATTCATTAAATCATTGGTCTGCTAATCACAGTGTTGTGTTTGTTGTCTCCTCAGCTGAATTAAGAGGCTCGTGGAGGTGACTGCAATGGAGGTGCTATACTCCTTAGTGGGTCTACCGACTGCAGACTTCTTGGCTCAATCTGCTCATGGGATGGCTGGACTGGGGCACTGGGACAAGCCTTCTGAAGTCTCTCCCTGGGGAACTGATGGTGAGGCTCTTCCACTGTGTTCTGCTTCCCAGCCAGCAAGAAGTGAAGACCACTGCTGTGTCATACCCTTCTGCCATGAGGCTCTTACCTCAGAGCTGTCTGAGCACAGCCTGCACGCATGAATAGAAATCCTCTCAACTACCAGAAACCGTGCTAGACACTCGCTGAATCTGATGCATCGTCAGCGCAGCCTGCTTGCGGTAGCTACTATCTTTTGACCCTGATTTCCTCCCAGATAATTTGGTTCTGCTGAAAACAAGAAGTCTGATGGATGTCATTGTTTGGAGAGATTTCGTTCTGTGTTGGATTCCACACAGTGGAAATATTCCCTGGCTTATTTCTTTGAGCACAATTTAGTAAACACATGAATCTGATGGTGCAGCAGAGACTGCATTAGGAAGAAAGATTCTAGGCAGACACTTTTATGAATATAAGGTGCCCAGGGAGAAGAAAGGAAAGGTATTAGCAACATGAATGAGTATAAAATTCTACACTTGCTTGATTTTCTTTACTACAAACCCAAGGAAAATCAGACATCAAACATTCCTGTGGGTAACTCCAACAGCAAGTAATATTCACAGCCACAGCCCTTCGTCAACAATGACACAGTTTATATCCTTAGGTAAATCTGTTGGAAGATGTGTGAAAGTGTTCTCCAGTGATTTACAAAGAGAGTTATGCACAAGCTTTAAACTGCAGGAGAAAATGCAGCTTAAAAGCCAAGCAATCTAAAATGATGCCGTGGAAACTGAAAAAAAAAATTGCAAAGTCATTAATTTAAAAGGGTCAAGTAAGAGAAATCATGCTGCATATCAAAGCTTAGGTTTGAAAACCTAATATTTTAGACTACTCAGAATTACTTTTGCTTCCATTACTGTATGACTAATATCTAAGGCATCGTGGAGCTCCTGATTTTTAAAACTGCAAGCTCGGTAGGTTCAGTTCAGGTCTTTGGAGTTGTCATAGCACTAAGAAGGGAGGATATGAGAAATAAATAAGAAGCCAAATGTAAATATACAGCCTGAGCAGAGGCAAGTGTTGCAAGCTGGCATTGAGCACAAACCATTGGCAACTGAGACATCCCAGACTGTGGTAGGCTTTTTGGCTCACAATTCAGCGGCAACAGACGGAAATGGAGGAAGATGGGATAGAATCTTCCTGGAGCCAGTAGTAACTCCTTTCTTTCCTTACTTTCTTTTCTTTTCTTTTTTCATTCATTCATTCATTCTTTCTTTCTTTCTTTCTTTCTTTCTTTCTTTCTTTCTTTCTTTTTTTGTATTATTTTATGGAAGGGTCTCCAGGATGTTCAGGGTCTCACTACTGGATCAGACTCATAGTGATCCGCCTGTTTACAGACTCTCAAGAGCTGGGATTACAGGCGCGCTCCACCACGGCCAGTCTCAATCGCTGTCTCAGAGCACCCCAGGGTCACAGCTGGCAATGCAGGCCCACGGATCACTTAATTCTCTTGATTAAAAAAGACTGTGAGGAAGGCAAGAGCAGATTCGGCTGTACTAAGTAACAAAACAGTAACAAAGAACAGAGAAAAATGAAATGTGAGTTCATTGCTGAAGCTGTAGAGGACAGGGGATATCTCAGGCTCAGGACCCCGGGACAGAGCAGACCATGAACAGGGTTTCCCAAGACTTCAATTCTCCAACTCCTCAGAATAATCTTAGCATCACTGAATTCTGGAGGTCATGATACAACTGCTGCAATGTCTACGACACAAAGCTTCAAGTTGCCAAAATCGCTACATTCCCTGTGTCTTCAGGTGCAGGGTATCTGAGAGAGAGCTTTCAGGCTTTTAGAAAACAGCCACCCTGCAGAAGGAAGTATAGAGAAGGTGAGAAAGACTAGAAACTTCTTCCTGCAGAACCTCCAGACTCAAGAACAGGACCATTCCTAGAAGGAACCGCTTCCTGGTGCGAGGGTCCACTGTCATAAAACTGAGATCCTGCTTTTGAGTTACACTGAACACAGTTTTCACCTGCAGTGGCCACTCTCCTCCTACACAGCAGAAGTAGATGAAGAACTTCCCTCAAGGAATGTATGGGAGTTGGCTGCGTACAAGCACTTAAAAATGGGCTCAAATCATGTAAAGTGGTCCATAGAAGTAGCACGTAGACATTCCACAGGGTACAGGGTGAGGGTAGAGCTCGAGAAAAAGAGTTCTCACCTAGCATGCATGAGGCTCTGGGTTCAATATCTGAAAACCAGGAAATAAGTAAGGACCTAAGCAGACACACATGAAATCAAAATGTGGATATTGACTATTGCCAAATGGGTTGAGAGGCCAGCCACTGAGATGGAACTTGGAAGCCAGGAGAAATGTTTGAGGAGCAAGTCAAGGGAGATGAAAGACAGAGGAGGAAAGGGAATGGGAGGGGGAGAGAATGGGCTAATGGAGAACAAAGGAACCAAGGAAAGCAGATGAAAGAGAAAAAGGGAGGAAGCCACTGTGGGCCAAGAGTTTTCAAGGAGAGACACATAGGAAGATGTCTTTCCCAAATCAAAGGGAGAGGGGAAAAAGTGTCCTACAAGTTGAGGCTCACAATGAAGTAAGACAAAGCAGTCCAAGGCTGAGAGGAAACACGTTAGAAAATACAACAGCCATGGGGCAAAAGAGAGGGAGCTGTGTGAGGGTGACTTCAACGGACAAAAGAACAGACTAACTGAAAAGGAACCAGAAAACCAAGCATAACAAAGAGCAAATGTAAAACATAGAGTCAGTGAGTGCTACCCATAAAATTATAATAGCAGACACGTGAATAGTGTACAAGATTAAGTAGGATGAACAGTACGATTGGAAATACCCAATAGAGGACAATAGCAAGTAAAACTATATATGAACAAAAATCACCAGCAGGACAAAAAAGATCAATATCAATATTGTGTGATACAATTCGGGAAACAAAGAGAACATTTAAAAGACATAACCAGCACATTCATGTGAAATCCTAATAAGAAATTTCCAAAGCAGGTAAGAAGTGTAAAAGTACACACACACACACACACACACACACACACACACACACTACATACCATACAAAAAATAGAAACAAAATAATTCAAATGCGTCAAGAGATTTAATTTAATATCTTGAAGACTGGTAAACTTCGGAATCAAAGGTACATGAAGATATCAAATTTTTAATAATTCCCTCTAAATAAGATCTGACAGTTCACACATATAAACATGTAAATATGCTCAATTCTGACAAACAAATGTGCCTATGTCGTCTATACCTGGAATTTTAAATTTAATGCAAAGCTAGAATTTTCTTCAAATCCAGCATAAGTACTATAGCGAAGAAGGAGGGAAGAACAGAAAGATAATGAGAAATATTGGGGAGAGGGAAAGAGAATTCCTAGTCTAAACGTCCTGAATCCCAAATACTCTATAGTGGAAAACATTGGAACTCTGCCTGGATGGCATATTTTTTTTTATTTACACTTTTTTTTTTTTTTTTTTTTTTTTGCAGAACCAGGGGTTGAACTTAGGCCCTTGTGCTTGCCAGGCAAGCGCTTATTTTACTGGGCTATTTCCCCGGCCCCCTTGATGGCATTTATGGACATTTCCATACCACCAATGCTTGTAGAAACGATATTATACATACTATATAAAACGAGTCTCAGGCTATATATATAAGCTATATGTGAAGCACACATGAATTCAGTACGTAAGTTAGAGGCACATCCCATTCCCAAGCTTGCTCAATGTGTAAATGCAAGCATTTTGGAATTTGAACAAGCTACAAACACCCTGAACTGTTTCTCATTGCAGTGATTTGGTTGTGGGATAGCCAACCCCCATTTGCAAACAAGTACATGTTGGCGTGAATGTCGGTAGAGATGTCTATGCTTGCAACATGCAGAAACTTGAACTGCACTTTAAGGAAAGAGCATAAGACAATAGCATACTCTCCGGCCATCATTTGGTAGAATAAGCGATCGATAATTACAATATTCAAGTGCCCTCAGAACAAAAGTCTGCCTATGCATGTACACATTTTTAAACTGAAGGAAAGCAAAACTGCCTAATGATTGTTTAGGTATCGCATGGAATTTTGTCATCATTGATCTATGAGATGTTTTGAAAGATAATTAAAACTTCAAATACATTTGCAGCACAGCAAGAAAAATTGCAGACAAATGAGCCGTCGAGCTAGAACAAGAAATGAGAAAGCTGGAACGAGTAAGTCCAATAAATCAGAAAATAACTTCGGATAAAGATAGAGAGAGAAACCAGTGACTGGAGCGAAAGCAATTCAGCTAGATGCAGGAAAAGCCAATTTATTGAAAACACACATACAAAGCTAATTTATTGAAAAATTTAATAATGCACTCAAGCTTCTGGTGAGACTTATTAAGCAGAGGAAAAAATAATCTTGAAAGAAATAGTAACATCGCAATAGACCATTTCAAATAAAACAAATGGGGCCGGGAAGATGGCTCAGTAGAATAAGTGCTTCCCCGACAAGCCCAAGTGCCTGAATTCAATCTTCGGTTCCGCAAAAATAAATAAATAAATAAATAAAGTCAAATAAAACTTAGCTGTAAAATAATATTTAGTGATATCAGATATACATAAAATTCTAATAAATTTTCCTAAAAGAATGAAATTTAAAAACAGATGAATAAATTTAAGTAAATGAAAAAATAATGATATTGAACCAATAATATTCTCCTTCGCTAAACTCCATAAGAAAATTTTCACTTATGTTAGAGTAATAGTTCTCTTTTATGTTTTCATCGATAAATATGTAATAAAAATCTTCTGAAATATTTTTCTAGAGATTACTTACTTGGATATGTAATGTAACCAAGGACCGTACGCTTTGGTAAGCGCTCAGCACAGAGCTTCAGCTCCTGCCTCTGGGATGACACTATTTTATAAACAGTTTTAAACCACATTAATTTATAAGAAAGATTAGATGTCTTAAGTCAACAAAAGTGAAACAAAGCCAATACTGATAATGTTTTTAGTTATTAAACAGTGGTTATTTCCTAACTTTGCTAATAATTTAAAACTTTATGATAGTGTCAAAACTTAAAAAATGAAAATCATATAACCAAATAGAGAGAGAGAGAGAGAGAGAGAGAGAGAGAGAGAGAGACAGAGACAGAGACAGAGAGAGACAGAGACAGAGACAGAGACAGAGACAGAGATAGAAATAGAGGTGACTGGGAAGATGGCTCAGTGGAATAAGTGCTTCCCTGGCAAGCGTGAAGGCCTGAGTTCAATCCCTGGTTCTACCAAAAAAAAAAAAAAAGAAAAGAAAAGAAAAAAAATAGAGATAGAGACATCCCTTGTGCATATATATGGAGAGAAATAGTCAAAATTTGTTCAGGGTAAAAAATATTTTGAAATGGTGAAGAACTGATACTTGAAGGTAATTTATTCTGGTAATATTAAACTATTTCAATTAAAATATCTTGGCCCTGAATTTGATTGGAAGACAAAATTGAATAAAACTTTCCATACAGGAAATGAAAACCGTAAGTTTTCAAAGGGAACACTGAAAACTGTCATTATTTGAAAATAGTGTTCTTTCTACAGAAACCATAAAATTTAACAGATACTAGAAATAGTACAGAATCTGAAGAGAAGAAAAGGCTTAGTAAACATATAATCAGTAACCAAAGAAAGGGTGGCATTGTTTTATACAGGGAATATGAAACATCGTCAAAAATATTACTTTCAAAACAATTAATTTTCTTTTTGTTTGTGCAGGGTCTAACTACACAGCCTACATTAGTAGTGATCCTCCTGATTTCTGCCTCCCAAGTGCTGGGATTACAGGCACGTGCCACCAATTCAACCAAAGACTTTAGTAAGGATGAAGACAGACCTGTGTTAGTGGTCTGCGAGTTAACAGAGGACACAGATAAGCAGAGGAGATTATTGCTATTAAACCATCTTTAAGGCAAGACATATAAAGTAAAATTTTTGAAAAAAGCAGCATTTTGCAACATTGCCAGTTTGATTTAAATCACGTAAAATACAGCGAGAATGGTAAAAGTGAAAACATGGGGACATGGACCCTACTTGATTCACAACGTTTAGAAACAAATGAAGAAATGAAGAGAATTGGGTCGGGGAGATGGCTCAGTAGGATAAGCGCTTGACTGGCAAACGCAAGGATCTGAGTTCAATCCTCGGTTCCGCGAAAAAAAAAGAAAAGAAAAGAAATGAAGAGAATTAATTGGATAACTCATAGAGTGGTCAAGTATAGCTGATGGAGGTTGAAAATCTCTACAGGTGAGTGTGTGTGTGTGTGTGTGTGTGTGTGTGTGTGTGTGTTTTGGGCACAACTCAGCCTCCTTTGACGGTAATTTCCATCAGCTCAGTTCCACTGTCTTTTCTGGTTCAAATCTTAACTTCAGTCTCTGAGAGTAGCATCAGTCACCTTGACATTGACATTCCTGACGCAATCTACGCATGAAGTGAAAAATTGGAAGTGATAATTCCACCGTTTCAAGCATAAACTAACATAATCCCATCTTGGGGCCTCTAGGGAAGTTGATGTACTATGGTGGGTATAAGTGTTATAACAGACTGCTAACACTACAAACTAGAAAAAATAAAGAAAGGAGCAGGTAATGCTTAATTTTTCTTATTTTTTCTGTCTCTTTAATTTCTCTGTAAATTTATTTTAATTTACGTGTTTTTTTTTTTAAATCAATTTTGCACGCTTGAGTCTGGTAATCTAAAAACTAATTTGAAAATAATATTACATAGTACAACAACCATTGTGGAATTCCTAGTGTTTTGTTCAGTAAAATCCTGTATTTTTTGTTTGTTTTTCTTTTCATTTTTATATCTTTTTGTAGTGTCTTTAAAAATAAAAACAATGAGTAAAGAAATATATATATGTATGTGAACCATATGCAGGAGCCGGTGAGATAGCTCAGTGGACTAAAGCGCCTGCTTAGGCAGGCTTAGGAAAACACAGGGGCAGCAGTTTGGTCCCAGGCAGCGGATGCTGTGGCAGACCCCCGCCCAAGGCAGGCTGAGCCAGCCACGGTGTGCAGGTATAGTGACGCACACCTGTAATCCC
>NW_004524879.1:1047545-1048831 GCF_000260255.1 Octodon degus
ATTTTATTTTACCGTTCTAAAATGCAGAGACATGGAAATGCATATCCTGTGCGTGGATCCTAATTCCTTTTTCCTGGTTTCATTCTAGAGATAAAATTCCTTAAAGCAGAACGTACTCCTGGCCCCTCGTTGAGGTATTTAGCGCCTACTGCTTCAGGGTCTCCTGGAAGGGTGAGGACAGCTGGGAGTCCTCACTTCACCGCACCTACAGGTAGTGCAGCCATAAATCATAGTGTTTTTTCTTTTTAAGAGACGGAAGAGCAAGTATTTGTGTAAAACATCACAGCTGCAGTGAAAATACCTCTTGTTAAGGGAATTAAGCCACAGCTCTGCTCTCCAAACTGCTATTTCTGTGAATTTAACGTGAATTTTCATCATCACTGCCTCCAGTGACCACGCCTTCAGGCGTTCGAGACTCAAGGGAGTGAACACAACCCTTGCCTGGTAGTGGGATATAATTTCTGGTGCATGTTTAGGATAAGCTCATTAGAGAAAGTTAAACATCAGTGCTGGGGGAATATCACAATACCAGAAGGCAAGCTGGGATGCTTCAGAAGGCTGGACAGGCCAGGAAGGATTTTGGAAACAAGTTTAGCTAAACCTTTCAGTTGATGCCTGGTGTTACCTTTCAGGCAATAATCACTGAAACGGAGGAAACAAAGTCATCCAAAATGATAGGATTTGCACCCCAAACATCAAGTTAATGCATGTTTGACTCGCTTCATAGGAAGAGTTTAGATAGACTTTGCTTTTGAAATTGTTTGTCCTAAGTGATCATAAAGAGGAGGCTAAGATTTGAGCTCTGTGTGCAGCAAAGCTTGTTTCATGGACACCAGGTAGGGGCAGGGGTGAAAGCCCAAAGCTATCCACAGCTGAGGCAAGCCAAATAATGCTGTGGTACAGACACATGAGACAGTACTTTGACTTGAATGCATGTTTTAAAACTGTGTGTCAACTGTGCAAAGGACATCTAATCTATAAAATACTCTTCATTCCTTGTATCTTTCTTCTGAATCAATTTTTGTTTCTTTGTACTTAAAGAGAGTATCAAAAACAGTGAAGAAGGAAGAGGAGGAAGAGAAGAAAGGAAGGAGGAGAAATTGGAGGTGGAAGAGGAGGAGAAGCAGGAGGAGGAGAAGGAGAAAGAGAGAGGGGAGGATGAGGAGGAGGAGGAGGAGGAGGAGAAGAAGAAGAGGAAGAGGAAGAAGAGGAGGAAGAAGAGGAAGAGGAAGAGGAAGAGGAAGAAGAAGAAGAAGAAGAAGAAGAAGAAGAAGAAGAAGAAGAAG
>NW_004524879.1:1049081-1053851 GCF_000260255.1 Octodon degus
AGAAGAAGAAGAAGAAGAAGAAGAAGAAGAAGAAGAAGAAGAAGAAGAAGAAGAAGAAGAAGAAGAAGAAGAAGAAGAAGAAGAAATTAGAAATGATACATAATTTCACTAAATAATATTATAGGAATTCAGTGGTTGTTCATGTTGTATACTGTCTTCAAATTAGTTGTTCAGATGACAAGATAAAGGCTATAAGATCAGTCAAACATTATAAAAGTTTAAAGGAGAAAAAAATTAAGCACTAACTGCTCCTATTACCTTGTGTCTTTCTAAATGCACCACTTTTATAATATTTTAATTTTGATTGAATTGTTTTTCTGTATGTAAGCATGGGGTTTGGGGTCATAATTTCAAACATAACTGCAGCATAACTGTCTTTTAATATTTTTTATGTATTTATTTTCTGTGTTGGATCAAACCTAAGCTTTCTTTTTTCCACCTCAGTTCCCCCAGTCTACTTTCAGGGATTTTTCCTTTCATTTCTATTTTTGTTTTGTATGTGGTAGTGGACAGTGAAGGCAGGAATATTCCATGGAGGTACATCATCAACCATTATCTATTCTTTTTTCTTTTCTTTCTTTCTATCTTTTTTTTTAGAGATAGTCTTGCTAATCCAGTAAGTTGCCCAAGCTAGGATGAAACTTGCAATCCTCCTGCCTCAGCCCCCCAAAGAACTGGAACTTAGGCTTGCACTGCTGTACCTGGCTTTAAGACTCCTCCTACTCCTCCTTCTCTTCGTTCCTTCTCTCTCTCCCTTCTCCTCCTCCTCGTCTTCCTTCTTCTCCTTTTCCTTTAGCTTCCACACGTTAAGTCAGAAGCTACGGGATTATTTTTCTTCTCTGGCTTATGTCACTTAAGCGTTGATTGTCTACTTCTACACATTTTGCTGAAAAAGTCAGTATTCCATTCTTCTTTGTGTCTGAGTCATACTTGATTGGGTAAGTGTACACTATATTTTCTTCACCCGTACATCTGCCAATGAGGACCTAGTTTGACTGAAAGCGCCCTATGGCTAAATCAACCTCAAAACAAAAGAATCAACCTGGATATATGACATTATGGAACTTAAATAAAATCTATAGCATATTGACAAGACACAGTGTGACACCCACATCAAAAAGGCATCAAGACCACCAGAGACATTAGGACTGAGCACACCTGTCGACAGCCAGGTGACCCTTGCAAAGATTCCGAAAAACTTACATCAGAGAAAAGAGAACCTCTTTAATAGTGATGTTCTTTAAACTGGATATCCACAGGCAGAATAGAGAACATAAACTGCATCTCCTACCCAGTACAGTTCACTGGAAGATACCCTTAAATATTTCACCTGAAATACTAAAGTTGCCAATGTTGCTGCATGTTTCCCCACTTTCTTATTCCATGATGCCATTCTGTTTACTACCATACAGGAATAACACATAAAATCTTGCCATTCCATATTTAAATTCTATGTGAAGATTCAGTTTACCATATTGGGATTAGATGTTAAGTATTAACTTACCATATTTGAATCATGTGGGAAGACTTATCCCACTGTATTGGAATTGCACGTGAAATTTTCTATTCTCATTTTGGAATTGCACGTGAAACTTTGCGTTATTGTGTTGGACTTATGTGTGAAACTTCCTCTTAGTCGTTTGAAGTTACGTGTGGAATCATATCAGGCCTGTATGTGAGGACTCATCCTACGACACACAGATTATTTTACATGAAACCTTACCTTATCATATTTGAATTTTTTATAAAACAAGGAAATGTCCCCAGTGGGAATAAATTCTTGATGCTGTTGCCGTAAAGCAAGCCATGTACCAAGGACAAAACACACTCCGGATGCCAAGCGGGCTTTCTGGACTCTTAAGCTTCTTGGCTCCAATTTCTTCCTATTAAAACCTTTCTCTGAGTGACATTAATTCTGTCTCATGCAGTCCCAATAAATCAGCAAAACAACTTTTTGCTGCTTCTTCTCTAAAGCTAGTGACAGTAATACTAATTGGGCATGAAAAACATATTAAATCTGTAAATTGTCTGTACTTTCAGGCAGGATGTGAGATATAATTAGGAAGCAGGAAAAAAAAAATCAGTTGCTTGTTCTTTTGTGGCTATTTGCCCAGAGGCCTTTGTCTTAAAAGGATAAAATTACAGGCTGGCTTAATGAATTACACTTCATTCTTTGTCTCATAGTGTATTCACCAATATATAAAATTTATCACACGGCTCATGTAAATGAACTGTGTTTAATTTTTCCATAGTCATGAAAAATTTTCTTTTAGGGTGCATCACAGATAGCATTTTTCTTGCAGGCATTTTTCTTTGTAATTACACATAAATGTTTGAATATTTTGTTTTTATTTAATGAGGAAGATGGTCTTAAAAGAACATCTTATTTCCCAATGCCTCCCACTAAAGCCTGATTAACGAGGTATGATGAAAATACAATGTTTAGACTTATTAGCAAACCGGAAATAAGATGCACTGTTATTAATGACCCTTATAGTGTCCACTTCATGTCAATCAAACTCATCCCATTTTCCCTGGAGTTTTCTGCACCAGCTCTGGAGTCCTCTTTCCTGAGGGTCTTCAGTTGCATGGCCCTGGCTCCCTGCATGTCCTGATTGAACTTTTTTTTTTTTTTTTTTGCAGAACTAAGGATTGAGCTCAGGCCCTTGCACTAGCCAGGGAAGCGCTTATTCCACTGAGCCATCTCCCCAGACCCCGAATGGACTTTTCATGATTATCTTTCACATTCTCTGTGATCTGGGGAAAAATCCCAAGTTCCATGGTACCAGGTAGGGAAAAACAAGGTGCATAAGGACACAGAGGGGTATTTTTCAGCTCATTGTATTTTTTTTTTATCACAATGCAGAAAGAGTCAGAAAAAGAGGACTTCCAGAACTGCTACCAAAAATGGCAAGAGTCCCTTCCCGCCCTTGCTTTTTGCAGCTGCCTTCTGCCTGCCATGAATTGTGTTTTCCTGTGTGATGCACCATCTGCCACACCACCCTGCCTTGGACCTAGTCAGTTTTGGACTAAAAGCTCTACAGACATGAGCTGAATAAACTTGTACTCCTAGGCCAGTGAGATAGCTCAGTAGAATAAGTGCCTTCCTGGCAAGCACAAGGCCCTGAGTTCAAGCCCCAGTACCTCAAAATAATGAAATAAATACATAAATATATAAATCAATTAACAAGCAAACTTTTAATCCCTGAAAAAAAAGTGAATGAAGTGGCACTAAATCTTGGGTAAGTGTGTTAAAAACTACAAGCAGGATTTTATGGAGGATGGATGGCAACGCATCTCTTACAGTAATACTTTTTATATCAATTTAGAAACCAAACATATATTTGAGTCACGTCTCATATCTTCCTGGCATTTTCCTAAGAGATTTATAGAGCATTTCTAAAAATATCATTTATGGTACGTTCTTGAGACTATTCTACGTGTATGTATTTTTCTACTTACACATAATAGCCAAAAAAAAATAAATAATACATCCTCTGCTTATCTCGAACTATACGCACAGCAAAGTCAAGGATGCTCTTGAAAGATTGTCTCCCTTCCCAGTGTCTGTGGCTACATCCTGCTCAGCAAATGGTAAAGAGATTTTATCCACAGAGCAGGAAAGATGGATCTTTTCTTTTTGAATGCACTTACAGATATTCCCTTAGAGTTTTGTCCTACACTTCAAGTGCACAGTATGAATAAAGCATTTTGCAGGCTGTCTTTGCAGTGGGAAAAAAATCAGTCACAACATCTTCCAGTAGACGCAACTCATTGCTTTTCCACCCGCAAATGTGAACAAATGTGACCAAGTGCTCTATTTGCTGAGCTGCTCTCCCTTCCTGGATAAGATATCTTGGTATGCTAATCATCGGGAAGCTAATTGATGGGCCAATGTGTTCGATAATCTAATTCATTTTCACTTGTTTGATGGCTCTTAGAAACGGCATGTCATCAACAAAACGAATAGGTCCGTGGTGGTCAGAAATGCAGGCAGAGGGCCAAGAAAATGTGAGGGTAGATCACCTCTCTGAAGAATAAATCAAATTACACCATCTAGACATCCACTTAGGCCAAGCTGAACAAGTTAACAAATAAATGGCAGTCTGAGTAATTAATCTCCAAATGCAAATCAGAACTTGTCATTTTACTGCTTGAAAACATTCCTTCATGAGACTAAAGCTGTCACGATGATAAATCCCAAACATGATAAATAAGATAATACACGCACACCCCGTCCTATGGAGCTGGGTATTTAGAAAACAATAAGGACCTTTCAGCTTCTTCTTTCTCCCTGTAAGCCATTGCAGGTCTGTTGGACGCTGGTACACACCTTCAATTAATGCACACTCTTCGAGCTCAACAAACATAAAAATGGCTTAGATTCTCTTCCTATTTTGCTCCTCCTTCCCTCTCCCCTTCCTTGTTTTTCTCCTTCTCCACCTCCTCTTCCTCCCCCCTCTAACTCCCTGTCCTTCACCACCATCACTTCCCCCTTCTCCATCCACTTCTGCACCTCTTCCTCCATCTCCTCCTCCTCCATCATCTCCTCCTCCTCCATCTCCTCCTCCATTTCCTCCTCCTCCATCTCCTCCTCCATCTGCTCTTCCTCCATCTCTCTGTCTATCTCTTGCTCCTCCATCTCCTCCTCCGTCTCATCTCCTCCTCTTCCTTCTCCTCCTCCTCCACCTCCTCCTCCATCTCCTCCTGCATCTCCTCCTTCTCCATCTCCTCCTCTGCTATCTCTTCCTCCTCCATCTCCTCCTCCAT
>NW_004524879.1:1054138-1057757 GCF_000260255.1 Octodon degus
TCTCCTCCTCCATCCCCTCCTCCTCCATCTCCTCCTCTTCCATCTCCTCCTTCTCCATCTCCTCTTCCTCCATCTCGCTCTCTATCTCTTACTCCTCCATCTCCTCCTCCTTCTCCTCCATCTCCTCCTCCATCACCTTCTCCTCCATCCCCTCCTCCTCCATCTCCTCCTCCATCTCCTCCTCCTCAATCTCCTCCTCCCTCACCTCCTCCTCAATCTCCTCCTCCACCACCTCCTCCATCTCCTTCTCCTCCATCACTTCCTCCATCTCTTCCTCCTCCATCTCCTCCTTCATCCCCCATTCCATCTCCTCCTCCTCCATCTCCTCCTCCATCTCCTCCTCCATCTCCTCCTCCATCCCCTCCTCCTCCATCCCCTTCTCCTTCATCTCCTCCTCCTCAATCTCCTCCTCCATCTCCTTCTCCTCCATCACTTCCTCCATCTCTTTCTCCTCCATCTCCTCCTCCGTCCCCCATTCCATCTCCTTTTTCCCTCCTCCTTGTTTTCCTTCTCCCCTTCCTCCTTCTCCTCCTCCTTTGCTTTCTGAAATTGCTAAGCCTTGCTCTTAGTGAAATTTAGATCTAGACATATCCTTGCAGTGAGAGGTCATCCATGGCACTGTAAGATGTTTTCCACCAACCCTCACTTCAACGTCTGAGTTGCTAGAAATACACCCCACTGCTACAATCCAATGTCATCTCCCCTGACATTGTCAAATGTATTCTGGAAGGCAAACTTGCCTTTGTTTGAGCAGTGCCTAAACAAAGCATGAAAAATAGTAAAGATTAAATAATCAGAGCTTGATTCATACCGACTTTCCTAGCACCAGCAGTGCCACCATCCGGGGCACGATATTCACACATATTATAGTCTGAGCTTTGCCTCATGTGACCTTAGCAACCCTGGCCTCAACCTAGGAGACTCGTGGAGCAAACACTGCCTCATTGAGACGAGCAAAAATACCCCCAGCCATTACTAAGGGTCCCAGGTCTCTCTCTGTTTGAAACTTAGAAGCAACTTCAAAAGTCGTTTAAGACATTTGATAGAGTCAGATTTTTCTCAAGTGTTAAAACTTGGGGGCAGTCTCGTCTACAAGCTTCTGCGTTGGGAGCACTCTCCTGTACACTGTGAAAGACTGGCAGGAATCCCTCCCCGTGCCTATTTGAAAGCCGTAGCCAATAGCTATTGGCCTCGTGCTGTGTGCCAGTCTGGCTTGCAACCAGCTGAATACGGACTGAAACCTGCACAAACTGTGAGCTCAATAAGCCTTTCCTCCCTTAACTCTGAGCAAGAAGTACTTTGGGCTCAAAAGCAAGGTAACTGTGCCATGTCAGCCCTGCCCCCGGGGCGTGCTGAGACTGTGACTGAGACTGGGTGTGGTGGCGCAGGCCTATAATTCCAGCACTTGGGAGGCTGAAAACCGGAGGATTACTACGAGTCTGATCTGTGTAGTGAGACCCTGTACTAATAAATACATTAGAAAAGAAAAGTAACTAAGAGAAACATAAAATACTACTAAAGAGTAAAATAAAAAGATAGGCAATAGAAACTGAGAAAAATATCTTTCTCACATAGGAAGGAGATCAAGTGATAAAGGGAACGTAGTGAAAGAGAATGAAGAAGGAATTAAAATGCGGTACACATGTACATCAGCTCCGCACGAAAAATGGAAGCATCATGTACCAGAAATATGTGGTGATAAAATGGATTCTCCAAAGTGGATTAAGGAAGAAAGGAAGGTAGAAAGGAAGTAAAGAAAGAAGGAAGGAAGGACAGTGAGGGAGAGAAAGAGAAAGAGGATAAAAAAAAGAGAAAGAGAAAAAGAAAGAAAGAATTAATGAATGAGAAAGAAAGAAAAGGAACAAAGAAAGAAACACAGGAACAAAGAAAGAAAGACAAAAATAAAACCAAAGCCATAGAATTATCTGCTAAAAGTGACCCAACAGTTGGCAGAGTGACACTCTGGTCACCACAATGAGAACCTGTGATTCTGATCTGTGTCATTGATCTGGGCCCAAAGAAACTTTTTTTTCCCATAATTTTATTGATAAACAAATAGTAATGAGACAGTTTCAAATCAAATTGGTAGGACAGTTTCAATAATTCACACATTGCATACATTCTTCCTAGTGGTTAATTGCTGTACAAGATGCAGACATGATATCCTATTTACAAACACCATTAGAACAAATCCCTCTAGTCATTAAGAGAATGTAACTATATATCTATCCTAACCACTTTGAATACACAGATACAAAATGGACATTCATCTGTATCCCCTTTTTTTTGTTAAGTTCCGTTATTTGAATATTATAGGTGTGTAAACTCAGCAAAATATTCTAAAGAGTCCAGTAGCCCATAATAGTATTGGGTCTTCTGCTTGACTGGCAATGTCAGAAATTGTTGACCTGAGTCCCCTACAGCTCAACATAACAGCATGGCTTTACTCCTTATATTTCGCCAAAGAAACTTTTTCAGTTATATGAAGACAGCTTGGGGCTCCATAAAATGGGAGTGGGCTGTCCTTGTCACCAACTTGGGAGCAATTGTATACTCTTTGGCACAGTATGCTTTAGAGCACGCGACCACGCCTCACAACTGGAATGATCTACTGCAAATTTCAACAGGCAGGTTGAGAGAGGGCTACTGCATATCTGCTCCGCTTGGGTATGGTTGGACTGGGTCCCCTCATGGTTCATGTGTTTGGAGACAGGATTTTAACAATTGTGAGCCTAGTTTTTTTGTTGTTATAAAGAAGTTCTTGAACCTTCAAGATCTGTAGCCTAGTGAAAGGCCCTGGGGGAGTCCCAACTTCATAAGGGATAGGAAGTGCATTTCCTAAGACCCAAGGGTAGCTCACCTAAGAAGACTGGGGTACTGTCAAGTTTCTTGTGCATTACTATCCTTAATAAACTATTATGGAGGTCATATAAAATAAGTTTTATAAGTGGTCTGACTACATTATCCATGTTATCAAAAGTCCTCAGAGAATAAAACATACAAAAAAATAAAAAATAAGAAAACGCAAACATTAGAAATCGGGGACCGGGGAGATGGCTCAGTAGAAATAAGTGCTTCCCTGGCAAGCTCAAGGGCCTGAGTTCAAACCTCAGTTCCAGAAAAAAAAAAATGATTTTGTTCCCTAAGCAAAATGATACGAATTAATTGTCAGAGTACCAGATATGAGATGCAAAATTGATTAAAAAATTCAAAAGAAGAGAGAAAAGATTTAAGCTTTGATTACTCCTTTCAATAAACCAGCAGAAATCAGCAGTACAATTAGCCAAGCTATCCTATGCATATACATATATGTATTTTTTGGAGGGGTCGTGGAATGAGGGAATGAACTCAGGCCCTTGTGCTTGCCAGGCAAGCCCTTATTCTACTGAGCTATCTCCCTGGTCCCATATGTATTTCTTCTTCTTCTTCTTCTTCTTCTTCTTCTTCTTCTTCTTCTTCTTCTTCTTCTTCTTCTTCTTCTTCTTCTTCTTCTTCTTCTCCTTCTCCTCCTCCTCCTCCTTCTCCTTCTCCTCCTCCTCCTCCTCCTCTTCTTCCTCCTCCTCCTCTTCCTCCTCCTTCTCCCTTCTTTCCTTCATTTGTTTATTTTGAGGCAAAGTCT
>NW_004524879.1:1058048-1073049 GCF_000260255.1 Octodon degus
AAGGACTGAACTCATGCCCTTGTACTTGCCAGGCAAGTGCTTATTCAACTGAGCTATCTCCCCAGCCCCATTTTATCTTTTGAATTTTATTTCCTCTTTCAGATTCTTACATAAAGGAGACTATATGACATTTACACATGTGGGTCTGATTTATTTCATTCACAAGTACAGTCTCTAGTTGAATCCACTTACTTATAAAAGCCTCATGTCTATCTTTTTATCACTGACTAATATTCCATTGCATGAAAATCGCACATCTGTGCTCATCTTGTGGGTTGTGGTATTTTTCTTTCTCTGACAGACTCCCTTTTAGAGTAGGACACATATGCTCACACAACTAAATATTCACACACATCTTGTCTTGACCCATAGGAAGAGAATGTCAAGATTTCTTTTTTATTTTTTTGTTTGAACCAGGGTTCAAACTCATGACCTTGCCATTCGTAGGCAGGTGTTTATACTACTGAGGTATCTCCCTGGCCCATGAAAATGTCTCTAAGCTGTGTATAGCCTGAGCTTGTAAGCTCCTGGCAAGTCTGTCTCAATGGTCCAGCCATGCTCGCTGCTCACAGGTCATGGCCCCGTGACTCTTTTCACGTGATTTGGTTTTTAATCAATAAATTAGTATTGATTTATTGATATCCCCAAAGGTGCGTATGCATATAGATGGGACTTTTCAGAGCTGGACATGCTTTAAGGAAATCATAACTAAATTAGTTCACTGATAGCTTTAGCATAGTTCTGGGTGTGGACTACGGGGCAGCCCAGCCTGGGTGTGGATGACACAATCCAACAGGCTTCTAGATGGAATAGAAAAGAAAGTGAGTCGTGCTGATTCTTGCTGTTTCCTGTCTTCTCTGCTATCAACTGTTTTCCTTCTGCCCTGCGCCACCCTGCCTTGCAGCCTCTATAGAATGTGAATCAAGATAGATCTTGCTTGCATTAAAGTGTCAGTGTTGGGTATTTTGTCTCAGTAATGAGAAAAGTAGCTAAGACCAGGCTACGCCTCGTTGATGGAATATTCTGGGGACTGAAGGAAAGTGAGAAGCATGTAATGCACTTATGGTTAGTGTCCAGGATGGCACAGAAGAATAAAGCATGATCTGAGCATAGCCTTTCTACTGTCTGACTCAAATTTCAGGAGTCTCATGACTGAAAGAGGAATCTAGAGTTGGAAGGTGGGTCTTAAGTCACATAGTTGTCAGAAGACCTGAGAGGACCTCTGTTATGGGCTCTGTCTAGTTGTGTCCCCAAAACCTCATGCAGTCATGGGGAAATTTCTAGACTTTGTGGTTAATTCATAATCTAGTGCTGGGATTATGGGTGTGAATGCTACACCTGCCTTGGGATGGGTAATCTGTATGTACTATAAAGAAGAAAGAGAGGCTTGCTAGCTGCTACAGCTGCTTCACCTGCCTTTGCTCTTTGCTGTTTTCTACCACCATGAACATCTGCTCTCTGCCATGTGCCGCTCTGCCTTGGAGCCGGCTGAGTATGGACTGAAACCTCCACTAACTGTGAGCTGAATAAATCTTTTCTTCTTTCATTTTTTTTTTATTTTTTATTTATTTATTTATTTGTGTGTGTGTGTGTGTGTGTGTGGCCAGCTCAGCCCACCAGGGGGCGGGGCTGGCTGGCATGGTGCTGGGGGATTGAACCGCGGTCCCTGTGCTCTGCCAAGCTTGTTCTAAGTAGGTGCTTTAGACCACTGAGCCATCTCACCAGCCCCTCTTCTTTCATTTTGTGTGTCTGTTATTTTGTCCCAATAATGAGAGATAACTAACCTTCTTGTAGACTTTCTGGATAAGGTATGCTCGATTTCCACTCTTTCTCTTTATGAATGGAAAGACCTCCATGTGCCAAGTTCTCGATTCATCAGGCTCAGGATAAGATGAGAATAATAAGAGGCATCTGAGAGTGCAGAGGGAAGAGGCAGTGAAGCCAGGTTGATTTTCGCACGCTATCAGTTGCTTCTCTGTATTGTAGGAAAATATTCCAATCTATGCCATCACTTATCTTTCACTTAGTTTTGTCTCTTATTTCCTCTATCAAAAATAATGCAAAGTTCTGGCCAGATAGCTCAGTGGATTAAAGGGCCTGCTTAGGCAGATGCAGAGGCTGGAGGTTTGATCCTCAGCCTGCCATGTGAGCCCCGCCCCACGCTAAGGATGGCTATTGAGACTGGGCGTGGTGATGCACACCTGTAATCCCAGTGCTTGGGAGGCTGAAAACAGAAGAAGCACTATGAGTCCAATCTACAGTGAGAGCCTGCAGATCCTATAGTAAATACAAAAAGGTAATAATAACACAGAAATGCTACTCCTTAGGGATACATTTTTATGTGCTTTCTTCATTCCATGAAAGTAGAGGGCTTGCAGCAGATTTGTCATATTAAAAGTTATGGATACAGTTTGATCGATTTGTTTGGTTAACTTCCTTCTTCACCCCAGAAATATTCACAAAGTTTTGAAGCTGTTGCCTATAGTTATCCTGGTGCAGTCTCTGCAGCAATTGTATTTTATTTTGTTCTAACAGTGCCGTAGAATAATTGAGATGCTGTTTCTTATCAGTGAATTAGATTTGATTACTCTTAAAGAAATTATGTAGGAAAGAGACAGGAAATCTTAGGGCTAAATTCTGTGCTATTGGGCTGGAGAGATGGCTCAGTGGTCTAAAGCACCTACTTAGAACAAGCTTAGCAAAGCACAGGGAACACAGTGTTCAATCCCCCAGCACCACATGCCAGCCAGCCCCGCCCCCTGGTGGGCTGAGCTGGCCACACACACAATAAATAAATAAATAAACAAATAAATTCTTTAAAAAAATTCTGTGCTACTATTATATAAACAGTAAATTTTAGCAAAGGTCTAACCCCTCTCAAACCTTACTTTATTTGTTTTAATCGGTCGAATTTCAGATCACTGGGATCCCATTACAGTGACACATATTCTATTATGACATCACAACTCAAGATAGTCATGTTGGCAGTGTAACACACGCACATGAATAGATGACTGGACAAAGAAAAAACTGTGCAAATGCTGCCAAGCCAGCTGCCCCTGGGGCGCACTGAGATGGCGATGGATACTGGGCATGGTGGAGCATGTCTGAGATCGCAGCACTGTAAACAGGAGAATCACTATGAGTCCAATTTAGTAGTGAGACCTGAACACGCTATAGACCTTCCCCTGAAATACAGAAAAAAAATTGTACATATATATAATGGAGAATGAATCAGATACAAAGAAGGATACATATAGGAGACATTCATAGGAAAGTAGATGGATTCTGGGATCATAAGGCTGAGAGAAACCCATCAGGCAAACAGGGTTAAGTACGGCCAAATTTCTCTAGCTGGAAACATCCAAAATATAAATGTTTTTCAATTAAAGAGTCAGCTTTCCTTTACTGATCTGTGCCAGGGCACTGTGGAGAGAAGGTGGGTGAATGAAGCAAAGGAAAAAGACAGGATTGCACGAGAGGTGTGAGATTTAGAAATGGCCATACTGAGTAGCACCATCTCTGTTCCGACCACCACGGACATCACCATGCCCACAGGCATCACCCCTGTCATCATGACCGTAGTCTCAATGAAGATGATGAACATCACAAGAACTGATCACTTCATTCGGTCAACATGCTTGTCATGGTCACCGCTGGTCTATGTTTGTGGTATATAGAAGTGACAGAGACCCCCTAGAAAGCAGCCCTGAGAAAGACTTAATTAGTTGGCCTTTCATCTTTCCTTTTGAGTCTTTCCAGGGCCTGGCTTCTTGTCTGAAGATGGGCAATGGGCTCATAACACAACAGTCCCTCGCTAATTCGTGGTTCAACTTTCACACACTCATTATTTTGTGGGTTTTCAAAACACGATAATCTAAATTTTTTATCGCAGATTTTTTGCTATATTATGGGATTTTCAGTACTGTACAGTATATGTACATTGCTAAAATTATGTAGATTGATGAGTTTAGAAAACGGTTAAGGACATTAGAAGTGTTTCTAAAAGTGTCTGAAAGGTTTATAAGAGTATGGGAAGGGTTTTTAAAACCTTAAAATATATATAAATACTGATATAAGTACTGAAATAACTCTAACATCACTACTTTGCTGATTTTCACTTATCCTGGGGGTGTCTGCAATGTAACCTTCGCAGTAAGTGAGGGAGCACTTTAAGTGTACCTCTGTGAGTTTCTGACCCCTACTGAGGACCTTAATGGAGGGACAAGCGGGGACACCTCAAAAGGTAAGAGAAGGTCCCAGCCGAGGCCTCCTGGACCCAACCTCAACTAGATAAATTCTGTGGCCTCAGACTCTTACTTCTGGCTGAATTCACATAACACCCTGCTTGGGGAAGCCTTGATTGGTTCTGCCCTTCTTGAGATCTCCTGTCCTTTCTTCTGATAACTAAATAACTAGGGCCAGCCAGAGGAGGTCTTGGTCTTATCCTTGAAAATATCTGGAGTTCTGTGTGAGGGCTGTGAGCCTCTTGCAGCTGTGAAATCATTTGCCTCGTCTCTTTTTCTTTAGCCTTCGAGGTATGTTTATTTGGGAATTTATAAGCCTGATCACTCTGCAATCACTAAGGGATGATGTGAATCCAATAGTAAGAATTAAATTCACCTTGGTGAATTGGAAGATATATATAGCACTCCTTCACTATTTTATGTCCCCTGCATCCTATATTTTCTCCTTCCTGGTCATGATTTATACGTAATTGTTCCTTGAAAACCATGAGCATTCATAGGAGGGGATCGGAGAGTTGACTGGGTCTTGTTGGTGATGGATTACTGCACTGATGAGTTTGTAGGTAATTGTGATGTTGACAAGTGGAACCTGGTTGAGAACGTAGGTTCTTGGGGGTCTCCATCCTGGTGGGGTTTGCCTCCCCACCCTCTCCTCCCTTGTTCTCTCTCTACTTTACAACCACCATGTCATAAGCAGCTTCTCTTCCACCATGGCTTCCTACCTTGGAGCCAGTTAGTGGATTATAGGTGAAAGGCAAATTAAACCCGCCGTCTTTAGGTTACAGGTGTCAGGTATTGATGTCCAGTGCTCAGCAATGTAAGCAACACATCACCTTTCTCAGATCTTCTTCCTGTCTTCAATGTCACCACTCTAATCTGTCATCAGCATCATAACCTACTCTTACAATGGCCTATCTGCACTCATGTGTGGCTTTAAGATATTCGTTGGCCTCTGCATTACTAACGATTTGGGGAACATGGCATGGTTGGAAAGATCTGAAGCTGATTGCCCCTTGATTGGTGTGAGTCTCGAATTAGTTGTCAGGAGACACATATTTGCACCTCAATCATCTTAGGTATTGCTCTAGAAAGCAAATTGTGTTCAGCGATATGTGGAACATGTGTAATGAGTTTTAATATTTTTTGAATGTAACTTTAGTAAAGGCAGAAAAGAGTATGCCTGCTTCTGTATTCTGGCTCTGTGTCCATGTGTGAGCTGGCAGATTTCTTCATTGCAACACACTTTGACCTCAGGGGTCAGCAGATGTTTTCCATGAATGGCAAGGTGAGACAGCGCTTAGGCACGAGGGCTCTCTGAGTCCTGTTGCATCTCCTCACTTCTTCCACTACAACCGGAAATCAGCCGTGTCTCATGCCCAACTAATTGATGCTCACTGGGTTCTATCAAGCCCTTTTGCAAAACCAGGCAGCAGCTAGATGAATGGAATTCTGGGACATGTTCTTCATTCTTCTTCTTCGATAGGAGAAGCAATTTTAGCTGAGTACTTGACCTTGCTTAGCTTCTCTGTTTTCATAAAATCTGATTGGTCTAGATTTTCTGTAGATTAACCAAGCACAAAGCCTCACTACAGATTCACAGCTGCTCAGGCTTTTGAAAGATTCTTGCCCAGGAGAAGCGTTAACCATGTTAACTTCAGCTTCCAGGCTTTGTCTTTGAGGATTCTTTCTTCACCAGAAAAATCCCTGTGTCCCAACCACATGGTCAGCTCTGATCGGTCCAGTTTGTCCTTGGAACACTGTTACACAGCCTGAATCTGTGACCCATGTTTCTGGCAAATGTTTTCTTCTCTCCCCAAACTGCTGTATCAAACTCCCTGGAGATTTTGTTTGACTTAAACTCTTCCCCCGTATGGTCATCAAAGGAAGGGATCAGACCCCCTTTACAAAACAGAAGAGGAAGGGACTGGAATCCTGTAATCCTCTTCAAGTGGATGGCTTCATTTACCTAAAACTTAGCATTAGAACCAAACATTAAGTAGACTTGATCACCTACAAAAATTCCAAGCTAGGAGCACAGAGCTTGTGACATGTGGATTTGGGAGAGACATTTAACAAAACTACAGAAGGAATCTTACTAATGAATGCCATGAAAAGCAGCCCAATCAGAATATTAATGGTGTTGGCCTGCAGTGAGAGAGCTGCCTAAGAATCCAAGGCCAGCCTGACCAGAAAGCAGAGACCTGATGTGGCTTCCGCCTAACAGAGCAGCCCAGGAAGCAGAGAGAAGCACATGCAGATCAATGACCACCCCTTGATCCTGCAGAGCTCTTTCAAAGATTGACTATCAACCCGGAAGACCTTTGCCTGATGCCTGATCCGTACGATTTCATCCTGCTAAAAACGTGGGCTGAGATGTGTTCAAATTGACGTCCACTTTCAGTGGCTCAGATCTGTAAATGGATTCACGCACTGGGTTTCACTGGAGCTCTTCGAGGAAAACATCAGGCACAGCATGATATACCAGGCTCTAAACAGCCTCATCCATGTGTAGTGATGATTTCCATCTGCAGTTCCAGCTCCTGGAGCCTCTCATTAGCTGACACCTCCTAGTTCCCAGACCCAGGAGGCGCTGAGAGAAATATCTCCTAATGTACAGCTGCCTGCGTAATGACTCAATAGACATATCCTCATCTGTCCGAGGTTCGCATTAACTTATTACTAGAGATTACTAACAAGCTTTGTCATTCCCCAGCATCCAGGTAGTCCTTTATCACTGGAAGTAAGTAGTTCATGTTGCATGGGGCGGGTGCATTTTCTGTTCTGTATTGTTCATAACATCACTAATGACCTGCACATGGACAGCCTTGGATTGCTTTGCATGGGTGTTTCCTCTGAAAAACTTCGCTTTAAAGGGCCGGCCAAATAGCTCAGTGGATTAAAGTACCTGTTTAGGCAGATACAGCAGGCTGGGGTTCAACCCCAGCCTGCCATGCAGGCCCCACCCCTGCCCCTATCCCCAGGGTGCTCTGAGATGGTGATTGAGACTGGTCATGGTGGCTTGCGCCTGTGATCGCAGCTCTTGGGAGGCTGAACACAAGTGGCTGACTACGAGTCCAATCTACTGTGTAGTGAAGCCCTGTAGACTCCGTACTAGATTAAAAAAAAAAAAAAAGAAAGAAAGAAAAACTTCGCTTTCTGCATCTCTCTAATGTCAGATTCAAATGGATTTACCTGTCCCTTCAAGAATTAGGAATGTGTAGGGCCAGGAAGATGGCTCAGTGGAATAAGCACTTCCCTAGCAAGCATAAGGCCTGGGTTCAATCCCTGTTCCCACCAAAAAAAAAAAAAAAGAATTAGGAATGTGTATCCAACACAGGATTTTAAGCGTCTCTTTTCTCTACAAAGAGAAACTGGTTCAGAGTTGGGAGGTAGGGCTGGGAAGATAGCTCGGCAGTCTAAGTGCCTGACTGGCAAGTTCAAGGACCAGAGTTTGATTCCCGGAACCACATATTATGCTGGCCCCAGAACACTGGGTGCACCACGCAGGCCATCAAAATGGAGCGTGGTGGCACATGCCTGTAATACCAGCACTGAGGAGTCTGAGACAGGAGGATCACTATGAGTCTGAGCTAAGGAGTGAGACCCTATACCAAATAAATAAATGTTTTAAAAAATCTACTTGCCTGGTAACCAAATGGATAGGCCGAGGATGAAACAGTATTGGAAGGATTTCCCACAGGAGAGAAATATTACTGGGAACTAACAGGAGATGGTGCTACATTAGGTATCAATGGCTGATGGGCAATTACGACAAAGCTAAGGGTTTCAAAAAACATATTGATTTTGACAGCGTTTGCTCATTAGGATTATGGGTGTGAGTTTAAATGGGTCACCTGCCTTGATATTGGACTTTTCACAACTCGGTCCTTGTTAGCCACAGCTGAGATCTAATCTACAATTTGAAGATCTCAGTCACTTCCGTATGAGTAGAAATAAATACCTTATAGCATCAAATGGAAGAAAGTTTATTTTGTTCAGAGTTTCTGCCGTGGTTGGCTGGTTCTAAGGAAGAGAATAGAAAGTGGAGAAAAAGCTGCTCCAGTCACGGGAGGCAGGAGGTGAGGTGAAGGAAATGAACCAGGGAGGGAGATGAACTTTTTGAGTAAGGTCACGCCCCGGCGAACCTGCCTCTAATCATTTTCACCTTCCAACAGGACACCAGCTAGGAACTCTTTCATGAGCTAACCCACCAATTAATGTGGTGCTGTCTGGATCCAATAATCTTGTGAACCCAGGGGAATCTCGGATGCTCTTTTAGACTTAAACCGAAACACTGAGGAATTAGAGAAATCCTCTTTCAAGCTCACACAGCCCTTGGCAGGGTTCAAGTCCCTGTGGTCACGTGGACTTGAGGCCTCTGCCCCTTGGGCTGTTGGGCAGAGACAGCTCTGAGTGGAGTGTTTGCTAAAAGCATGAAACTAAGAACATGATAAAAATGATGTAATATGTAGTCTATTTTGGAGAACATTCTATGTGAAGTTGAGAAGAATGTGTATTCTGACATTGCTGGGTGAAGGTCTAACTCCAAGCCATCTCCCCAGCCCAATTCTTCACAAATTTGGTTTATTTCTGTTATTTCTTTCCTGATTTTTTTTTTTGCCTAGTTTATCTATCTACTTGTGACAATGGGGTATAACCTGTAATGGATCTCTCCATGTAATGGGATAAAAGCCCCTCATTACCATTGTGTTATTGCTCATTTGAATTTTTATGTCTGTTAAAACTCATCTTAAAGAGTTGGAAGCTCCTGTATATGACCCATGAATGTTTATGATTATTCTCTTTTCCTCTTGCAGTTTTCTGCTAATAAGTGTGTAGTGTCCTGCTTTATCTCTCTTGATCATTCTTGAAGTTCTCGTTGTACACAAAGAGAATAGCTACCCCTGATTTTTTTTTCTGGCTTCCTGATGCCTAGAGCGTTGTTTCCCATCCTTTGATTTTCAGCTATGAATTTCCTGTTGAATCAAAGGTGTTGCTTGCATACAGCACATTGTTTGATTCTGTTTCTCCATCCACTCTGCCAGTCTCCTTCTTTGGATTGGTATAACAGAAAAAAGTCAGTTACAAAATTTAAATGACAAAATTGTGGAAGAAAAGTTGCATCCTCTCTGACAAACGCCATCCCTGAGTAGCAGGTCCTAGACCTTGTTTACACTCAAAGATCAAAGTTGATACCCAAGACTAATGCTTTATTTTATGGCAACATCTTGTGTGGGTGGCGAGAGCTCAATGGACCAAGCTCCTGCTTAAGCAAGTGCAGGGACCAAGGTTCGATTCCTGGCACCACATGCTGCTCCAGCCCTGCACCCAGGGCAGGCTGAGCCAGCCAGAGTCCTGGCGTGGTGGTGCATGCCTGCAATCCCAGCGCTGGGGATGCTGAAAGCAGCAGGATCACTATAAATCTGAGCTACATAGTGAGACTCTACCAAATACATTAAAAAATAAAATAGTAATAAAAATTAAAATATATACTTGTATGGTAACCAAATGGACAGCCTGGGGATGAAACAGTGTTGAAAGGGGAAGAAAGCAGTGGGGACACACAGCAGATGTCAGGTACTTGGAAGGGAGACCACACTTCTCTCTTTTATGCTTTACAAAATGCACACAAAATTTGTAATGCACACGAGAGTAGATTCCTAGCACTACAGTCACAACCACAAAGTCGCTGGATTAAAACAATGGCATTCTCTTTTCTTCCAGTGGCGTTTATCTTAAGTCTATGGAAAGTTTTCTCTGGCAATAAAGCCCAGGTCTTTCCCTATTTAAAAATTTTATATATTTGGAGATAATTCCACCTCCACTCAACCCGGCAGCCTACTGCATTTCAAAACAAGCAACAAGCTATCTCAGAACTGTATGTCAATTAGTGTACGCACTGCTGAATTTAACTTTTATGCAGCCATCCTTCAAAAATTTAGTATTTGGGGCCAGTGAGATAGCTCAGCAGACCAAGTGCCTGATTAGACAAGCACAGAGCAGGGTTCAAAACCTGGCACGACTTGCTGTACCAACCCTGCCCCTGGGTGCACTGAGCCAGCCACAGAGACCTGACATGGGGGGACCCACTTGTATTACCAGTTCTGGGGAGGCTGAAAACAGGAGGATCGCTGCAAGTCCGAGCTGCCCAGTGAGACCCTGTACAAAATACCTGTCCAAAAATAGTATTTGGGAGAAACACACAGCAAACGTGCTTCTGTCTGATTGCTGCTGATCGGTGTTGTGCATTGAGGATTTATGCAGAAATCAGACAGGTAGCAACCAAGAGTTTTGTACTGGGGGTATGTGGGCCATTTCTGTAGCAGACAGAGATAATCTATACTCCTTTATTTGCAGTCATACTCTAAAATGTTATTTTTGGAAAGTTACGATACCATGCCGCACCTTGCTCAATATATATGAGCCAAGAGGACTATGCATTTGTGAATAATTCTAACATGATCACTTGGCGTACCCATTATGTGCAGCATGATAAATTGAAAAACACACGTGGCTAACATGGGCAGTGAGATCTAATTTGCTCTTTTAAGACCTTCACATAAGAATCAACACGTCGCCTAGACAAAGGCAGCTATGCAGGTTGCCAAGGCAACTTGCAAGAAGTTGCTCACAAAGCGTACCTAGAATGGGCATCATATCATGCTTTTTGAGATTTCTAAGGCACCATAGTGGGAAAGGAAGACAACATTCAGAGATGTGTCCATGGTGCAGTTAGAGATTGTGCTGGCAAAGGTCCCCGACTGCTTCTAACAATGAAAGGGGCTGCTGCACAGGGTACAAACACATCTGCTGGCCCGGGAGGAAGAAAGCTGCATCTCCAGAGACTGCTGGACCATTTACATCTTTTGTGCATCGAGCTAAGAGAAAAGTCAGGTATTCATCGGGAAATGCCCTGAGGCTTCAAGCAATTTATGTTTTACAGGAATGCGAGGTCTTAATAAAACCACATTTGTAGGCTGGCCAGATAGCTCAACAGACTGTAGCATCTGCCTAGGCAGACGCAGAAGCCCGGGGTTTGATATCCAGCCTGCAGTGCCAGCCCCAGCCCTCGGGGTGCGATGAGAAGGTGACTGAGGCTGGGCGTGGTAGAGCACACCTGTAATCCCAGCACTTGGGAGATGGAAAACAGGAGGATCACTATGAGTCTGATCTGTGTAGTGAGACCCTGTAGACCTTATACTAAATATATTAAGAGAATAAGTAAAAATAAAACCGCATTTGTGCTAAAAACTGGGAATACAGGAAAAGAGGTTTCATTTCTCTGGACAGGGTTAAAGCGTTAATGAGCAGGAGACACTGAGGGGCTGAAGGCATAGCTGAGCAGCACAGCATCCACCTGGCAAGAACAAGGTCATAAGTTTGATGCCTAGTTAAAAAAATAAAGCATATTGCATTGTGAATGAGTTCTGTCCAATGGCCTCCCTGCTGACACTTCTCTCCCTTCGAATATTTTCCACTACTATAATTAATGATCTCATTTGTGACATTACTCATAACTATGCAAATTTCCAGTGTCATGTTCAACAGAACAAAATATATATATATATATATATATATATATATATATATGTGTGTGTGTGTGTGTATACAGTGGTGTATATATGTGTGTGTATATATATTTATGTATATATGTGTATATATGTGTTTATATATACATTTTGTATGTATATACATGTATATTTGCATATGTATATATGCATATATATGTGTGTATATATATATCATATATAAATGCAGATACAAATAGATGTAGATGAAAATCTACATATAAATGTAGGTGTAGATGGAGAGATGATGGAGATATGGAGATGGAGGTAGAGATGGAGGTGGAGGTGGAGGTGGAGGTAAAGTTAGAGACAGAGGTAGAAATATTACCTAATTCCAGTTCCAGATTTCACAAAAAGTAAGTAGAAGAACAAGCACACTAATTGATGTGTAAGAATGAGAGGGCAACAGGTTGCTTCTTTTTTAAATACAGTGGGCAAACATTTTGTTGAATTGAGAGGACATTATCTCCAAAATTATGTCTGTTAATTCCATGAGGGGTGGAACATCCCTGTCACCCTAGCGTTTTTTGGAAGCTGAAGCAGAAAGATCTCAAGGTGGAGCCCAACCTGGAAAACTTAGCAACTAAGTGAGACTATATTCCAACCTTTTTTTTAATATGAAAAAGTTAAAATAAAAATGAAAAGTGGCTGGCCATGTAGCTTCATAGGAAAGCCCTGAGTTCCAAATTGAATACTGCAAAAACATATAAATGTGGCGTTTCATACACATTTATAAGATGTAAACCTCCTTATAAAGTGTACTGTGGTACAATTGGATGTCAGCGACCTCATTTTAGCTGCAATGAAAAATTTTATTTAAGTTTGTATCTTTTTTTAACACATTAATGTTCTAAGAGAGATGCCACTTTCTACCTTTTACCTTAAATCATTTTTACATTCATTATTAATATTTTAACGTGATTTCATTACTCATCTGGATTAATGCATGTCATAGAGCATATTGTAAAATGTTTTATTGGATAAGAAAAGTATTAGGGAACCTGAAAGCTTTTAGGTTAATGACTTCAATTACAGGCAAGGGAAAAGCACATGTGAATTTGAGAAGAATGAACCATCATATCTTTTGATTAAACATCATTGCATGGTCTACTAAAATGAATCATATGCATTTGAATTCCTTCCATTGGAACTTCAATTATGAATCCTCCAATGTTAAAATACAAAAATGGAACACTATCCCAGTGAGTAGTCGGCATGTAAAATTATACAATCCGTGCATGCTCCAAGACTTTTGTCAAAGTTTAAATCTGTCACGTCTCATATTTCCCATGTTGTATGTCTTGGTGCATCTAAAGAAACAATTCACAGAGAGCTTAGTTGCTGGATTTTAGGGACTTTGTGGTCTCTTAGTGGCCCCTGGGGAAAAGCAGTGGGGGTTTAGGAAAGAAAGACAAGAAATAACAGCTGAGGTCAGGTGAGGGTCCATTACCAATAGGCAAGAGGCCTCAGAACACCAGTAAGGTGTTTATTTATACTCTTGTAAAGTTAGTATCAGGAGAGACAAGGTTGCCCAGCAACTAATGACTAAAACTGTCTTGGAAGGATTTTTTTTGACTGAGGTAGCTTGACTGTTTAGGCACTGTGGCCTTGCCCAGCCCTCACATATTTGACCAATTTCCAGTTTCTGCCATTCCATTCCCTACACTAGATATCGTAGAGCAATCCTAGACTACTCCATGGTTACTCATTCCTTTAGGAAATTCCAGTGCAGCTGAGTCTCGGGATGTCTTGTTCCATAGTCTATAGCAAACACAAAATGTCTAAGGCTAGATATCTTATAAAGAAGACAGAATCATGTAGCTCAGAGCTCTAAAGCCTGGTGAGCTAAGAACTGGCACTACTACCTCTGGTTGCATAGAGAGATATCACTCAGAGCATACTAATTCAGGAGAAGGCATCCACAGTCAGATAGGTCCAGAAAGTTATGTTAGGGCTCTTCCGCTTCTTAAAACAGCAATGCCGTGACAAGAACCCAACTTCATGACCTCAGTTAATTCTAGTTGTTGCTTAAGGTTCCTACCTCAAAATCCCATGAACATATGATGTTACATGTTGAATTTCTAGTCCGCGAAATTCAAAAGGGACACAGTGACACCATAGCCCAAGCTGGTGAGGCTTCGTTTTCCCAGGAATGGGTTTGCATTACTTTGCTCTTCCATGAGGACTGACCCAATGTGCTGACTATGATAAATACAGACAAGATTTATTCATCCATAAGTGCTAATCAAGTTAACGAAAAGTGCTGTACAGGGAATAAGGTATGGAAGATAAAAAATAGCATACAAAATTTCAGATATAAGCAGTAGAACAGTCCATTGATTGGCTTAAGTTGGGGAAAGATCAATGCAAAACAGATAAAGAGGTATCACATAATATGGAACGTGTGTGCTTTGGACTTGACTGATTGATTAACTGATTGACTAATTATGTCATCAAAGAGGAGGCTGGAGAAGAATGAAGCTAAAGGCACCAGTTTTAAGGAGAAAGTGAGTGATTAGGACTGTATGGTATTCATAGCTTGAGCAAACCCAGCAGCGAAGTTCTATCTTTGAGATAAGCAGGCACCACACAGTGGGAGGAGAGCTCTCTAGGGCAGACCTGAGGACCACGCGCACAGTAAAAGGAACAGAATCCAAGAAGACTTGGGGTGCAAGCTGACCGGAGCATGGACACCTTCAGGATGCTCAGAGCTTCTGGGAATATGAGATTAGGCACTAGCTCACAGGTTTTGGCACTTGATTTACCCCCAAAGCTGTAAGTCATTGTACCTCAACTGAACTAGGGGTATCTTGACCATGGATTTCTTCCAAGACTGCACACACATTGACCCTCACCTACACACACACACACACACACACACACACACACACACACAGACAACACTTATACAGCAGTATCACAGTCCATGCAGAAATGTTCAATTTTTGTTGTTGTTGTTTTGCTTTCTTATCTGTCACCGTTTTCTAATTTGCAGAAACTCAGAGGGGTATCCACAGTACACACCACTGGATTAAAATAATAAGCTAGAGACTGCACTGTCTCATCACCATTTTAGGTTAATACCTGTTTATCTAAGCATAGATCACTCTTGGATTTTGTTTGGTTCCTTTGTCTAATTTTGTTTGTGGCTTTATTGAATAGATTTATTTATTTATTTATTTATTT
>NW_004524879.1:1073724-1083133 GCF_000260255.1 Octodon degus
TCTCTGTCTCTTTCTCTGTCTCTTCTCTGTCTCTTACTATCTCTCTGTCTCTATCTCTCTCTGTCTCTCTGTCTCACTGTCTTTCTCTCTGTCTCTGTCTCTCTCTGCCTCTCTCTGTCCTCTCTCTGTCTCTGTCTCTCTGTCCTCTCTCCCTTCCTTCCTTCCTTCCTTCCTTCCTTCCTTCCTTCCTTCCTTCCTTCCTTCCTTCCTTCTTTCCTTTCATCTCCCTAATGCACTATGTTACTAAGGATCAATTCCAACTTGAGGTCCTCCTGCTTCAGCTTTACTGAGTGCTGGGATTCGAGGTGTTCACCAGCATGCCCAGCTAAGAGAGCCGCTGTTTTGTGGGCTATGAATCTTCTACAGTCTGCAGAGGTGGAACTCACAAGAGAACAAAATGCTTTCACTTTCAATGCTACTGGTTGTCAGGGCACCAAAATCAGGAGTTCATCATCGAGGAGATGGTGTTAAACTAATTCATGACGACATCACAACGGTTTAGGAAAAGAAAACTAACAGCAGCCATGAAAGAAGGACTTAACTGTCCACTATGATTTCTGGCAAACAAAGAATGTAGAGTTCTCCAAATGAAGGTAATACAATGAGATCAACTTTAAAGAACGTAGCTTGAGTGTGGTAGGGACACACAGATGTTTTCTGCTGTAATAATAATCTCATGCAGAGTAACTGGTCTCCAAATCACTGTAATCCCATGAAAGCATTTAGAGAATGGAAAATGATTAACACGATAACTTTTACAAGATGAGAAAAGGAACAATTTAAACCATTTAAATAATTTGGATGAAAGAATAATGAATGTAAATGACAATCTCAAGCCAATCTTCTGACAGAGAATAAAATTATAGTGTGTTCTGTGAGGCAAAATGCTGCCAACAAGTAAATAATGAGCTAATTGTTGAAAACATCCAATTTTTGTTGTTTTTTTTAAAAGAAAAATATATCTTGTCATGTGTACTGCGTAACAATATAGAACTTTAATCCATACTAGGTAATTCAGATTTATTCAAATTATGAGACAAATCTACGTTGCAAATTGGAATGAATTAAATTTCACCTAATGGTAGAGTAACAGTCCATGGCTCAGGTTTTCTTAATGCTCTATATAAGCATTATTCACACTGAAAAAATCATATTATTATCAACAAGGGTAAATTTGAAAACCTTAAAGAGATTATCACACTATATATGAACTGTAGAAAACTTTCCACACGAAGAGATTGACACGTGCTACCAGAATTTCACTTCCAATTTCACAATGCTTGATAAAATATTAACTACCTTTCAACTAGGCCATGTCAGCAACATCTTTGATTAATGATCATTTATAATTACCTTTTTTCATCAGCTATGTCTACACAAAGTCAAACACCCAACTGCGAGAAGTTGGATAGTCTAATTTTTTCACACAGTGTACTGTTGATGACCCAAAACATCTGTCTCCCTGTGCAGAAAGCAGTCAGATTTTAACTTAGATTTTGCCGCTATGTGCATGCAGTTGAACTATTTCTGAGGAGACAAAAGAGAAATGAAATTAACTCCTGAGGAATAATTTCAGAATGAAAAGATCAAGGTTGCCTCCTTTTCACATTATGGGGTACATTTTCATCGTCCAGGAAAACACCTGGAGAAAACTCAGCTCAAAATAGCTTGATATGAGGAATTCAAGAACAAGATCTTACTCTACTCCTTTGAAAAATTAAAGAGCAAAATAAAAGATAATGAGTAGCAGAGAGATAGGTCTTTCTGCAAATGGGAAGGAGGGTACCAAGAGGGGGAGGGAGAGAGAGGGACTCACAGGTGCTGTGCAGTGAGGAGGGTTTCTATGCCAAGTTTCAACCTCTGGATTGATTTACCTGTCTGTCCAGCCTCCCAGCTCAAGTCTCTGCTGCGGCTGGCATGGTTCTCCTGAAGAACCTGGACTGGGTCTACCAGGAAGCCTTTCTCCAATAGCAAGTCTAGAATGCAGATTTGACCGGCAGCCTGCACCAGCTGGCGGGCACCAGGGGAACAGGATTCTATGTCCACGATCCTGGCCTCAGAAAGTGACTTTGGTGGATGGTACCATTCTTTGTGGCCCATGTGGGCATGCTCTGGTGGCTTTGCACAAGCTCACTAACTATGACTAATAGAAAACAAAGTTCCTCAGACACCAGCCTTCCCCAAAGGGTGAGGTGAGGCCAGGTGGCTCCGCTCTCTCTTCCCAGCTGCCTCCACCATCTTTCCTCAGCTTCTCTTAGGTTTTCCAGAAAATTCATGATAGGAACTCACTCTCTTTAGCTACCAGGGAGAACTATCATGCAGCCCTCGTTGTCTACCCTGGGCTCTGCTTTTTGTGGGGCCCAGGTGTCTGGGAGTTGAACTATATCAGAAGCATCTTTTTTTACTGGGAAGATAAGCTCTTAATCTTTTGCTGCCACATTTTTGTTTGGATTTATTTGTACCAAATTTTGGTTTTTCTCCTTTAAAAGGTATTGTACTACTTAGATATAAAAACTGATAAAGTTGAAGCTTCTATAGGTAAATGGATTCGACAAGAGATCATACTTGTAAGTGAAATAAATCAGACCCACACGAGGGCAAAATTTACATTGTCTGCCTAGTGTAAGAACATGAAAGAGTAAATAAAATCTGAAAGGTACAATAGTTATTGTGGAAGGGAAACAAACTGTTCAAAGGGGAACAACTACAACTGGGATGAGGGAAAGGAGAAAAGAAAAAAAGAAGAGATATGAAAATAGATATGTACATACACAAGGTAGTTTGGATAACTGCACTGCTGATTTCTGCCGTAATCTATTGAAAGGTACAGTTAATACATTTCTGTTCTTCAAATTTTTAATTTCTATAATTCTTTAAAATCAACTTGGTGTGCTTATATCTGGTAATCTAAACTAATCAGAAGACAACATTACACAATATACCAACCATGGTTGAATTCCTATTATTTGTTTAATGAAATTCTGTATGATTTCTATTTTTTTTTTTACTATTTTTGTTCATTTTAAAAAAAATGTATGTTAAAAGAGTCAAAATATTGAATGTTCATCATAGAAAACTTGGATTATACTGATACTCCCATAGGGGCTAGAACTGGGGAGATGGCTCAGTGGAATGAGCACTTCCCTGGCAAGTACAAGAACCTGAGTTCGAGCCCTGGTTCTGCCAAAATAATAATAATAATAAAAAATTAAACTCTATACGGGCCAGACCTCAAGACAAAAGAGGAAATATACAGCCACATACTTCCCTAGGGATGGGCAGCAGGGATTGATATTCTCAATTGGTATCAATCACCTTGAAAGAGCCCAAATGAGTCACTAGTCCAACTCCCAACAGGAAGAGACCCTGTCTCCTATTCATGCCTGCTTGCTACGTGACTTATTTCCCTTTTTGATACTGGATTTAATCAATTTTATCTGAGCAATGGTGCTTGTAGTATCATTGATTGACCACAGCTTTTGCCCACCTCATGCCCATCTAACCGAGTTCCCATGTCTTCTCCACCACCTTAGACCCGCCTCACGTCATGGTTTTCCTCTATAAAAGTCCCTGGAAGAGACAGCTTCCTGAGGACAACCCATTTGGGCCCCCCTCCTGTCCCTCTCTAGGACGGGAGCTTTCTTTCCCTCAATAAATATATTCTGCTGATAAAAAAAAAAGTGGAAAAAGAAAAGAATTATGCTGTGTTGTGTACACTCAGGAAAGCGAAGGCTTGGGTAAGTCAGCTCAACAACACGACGTCACTGAGTTGGTACCGAGCAAATGGATCTCAAACTCAGGGAAGCGAGCTTCAGCCATTGCCCGCAGCTGAGCTCAGGGACCAAAGACATGTGCTTTGGATGAAGCCAGAAAGATCACTTGTCCAAGACATCTGTGACAAGGGAAAGAGCGAGGAATCAAGGGACTGAGACAAGGATAGGTGTAAGCAGAGAAAGAAGAGATCAATGGCTACCACTGCTACAGAAGTGACATTTGGTGGTGAAACAATAAGAAAAAGGTGGTGTGTGAATCTTCCTGCCTACATTCAATGCCTTCATCTCCAGTCATCCAATTTTGATGCACTGAAAATGTCAGTGTTTCTAGACTACTTTTTATTGTCAAGTGGATTACTTTTTATCGTCACATGCTTTGCATTTCATATTTAGCCAAGTTTGGGAGTAAACCTTGGGCATCTCCCTTAGACAGCCGATTTGCAATGCACCTCCAACTCGGAGTCCAGGGGGTTGCAAGTGCCTTGTGGTGGGAAGACAGGAGGGTCCTATGCTGCTGACTCTTGAGAAACACAGAGGAGAAAACATGCAGAATAATGAGACCAAAGTCAGATGGCTCAAAATAGTTTTCTTTACAAAAACGACATCAGATTTTATTATGAATTTCAGACAATATTAAAATATTGTGCCAGGGTGAAAAATCTGCATATTACAGTTGGGATGGCTATCACTCTGAGGAAAGAATGACTGGATTTTTTAAGCGCCTCCATTCATTCATGCAGGCTGGAGATCCTCCCATCCCCACAAACCAGCAATGACAACTTTTACCCTTTTCTACATTGCTCCGCTGCAACCCTAAGTTGTCCTTCAGATTTCACTGGTGGGAGCCTGCGGTATGACAGTCCTTGGTACGCTCCCCAGCATAATCCGCGTATGTTCGCATTTGGAGCTCGGCGTCCAAGTACTGACAATTACACTGGTATCCTTAGCTGCCTCCCGCCTCGTGAAGTTGTTTTTCAAGTCTTAGTCCCCGAGCGAGTGTGTGAAGGAATTTGCACATGTTCTAAAGTTTAGCACGTGGGCGTCGCTCCAAGGCCTGGCAACAGCAAACGCCTATCTCTCCAAATTCAGCATTTTTTTTTTTGTATTCAATAAAACCACAAATGCCTAGAATATATTAAGTGCTGGCAAATCCTTTGTTTTTGATAACGAAGGGAAATCTCTCCTGCTCACCCACTGCCAAACTGTCCCTAGGAATATCCTTTCTGCATCTACTTCCGAAGCTGCTATTGTCGTGAGAAACTCAATTTTGCCTGCTCTTTTTGGGGTCCACGTGCGGGCTTTGGAAACAAAGGACTCAAACAAAACACTTCCCTGGAATTTTCTCCACGTGGAAGGAAGTGTTTCGCCCAGTGGTGGTTTTGAAAGGGATATAGGGGCCTGGGACAGAGCTCAGTAGCACCTGCCTCCCAAATTTAAAGTCCTGAGTGCAATTCTCAGTAAACCACTCCCACACACACAAAAGAAAGTGATGTGCAATGTTTACACTCAGCAAGCAAAGATGCTTTCTTAGGGCAGGCCAAATAGCTCAGTGGATTAAAGCACCTGCAAACAGGAGCAGGCAGGGGTGGGAGGTTCGATTCCTGGGGCATGCTGAGACAGCAATTGAGACTGGGCGTGGTGGTGCACGCCTGTAATCCCAGCTACTGCGAGGCTGTAAACAAATGGATCACTCAGTCTGATCTAGTAGTAAGACCTTGAACACCTTGTAGAACCTTCCCCCCCCAAAAAAAAAAAGTTGTTTCCTTAGCCTACCGCAGAGAGGAGAGTCACTGCCAGAGAAAGCAAGGAACCAGCCATAAAGATCTATGCTTTTTTTTAAAGGTTTTAGTAGCAGTTACAGAGTGTGACTAAAAAAAAGTACTATAGTGAGTGATTACAGTTTTAAGAATTACAAATAAAGGTCACATTGCCATGAATCCCACACAAAACACACATGCTAGCTTTAAGTAGACTTATGCCATCAGTCTCTCCACTTTGTGTGCAACAAATTTTTTCTTTTCTTTTCTTTTCTTTTCTTTTCTTTTCTTTTCTTTTCTTTTTTTTTTTTTTTTTTTTGGCAGAACTAGGGGTTGAACTCAGGCCTTTGCACTTATTCTACTGAGGCTGGACGTCTCTTTCATGAGTGTCTTTAGCCTCACCGTCATGCCTGCTTTGATGTCCTGAATGGATTCAAAAGATTGACCTGTCCTGAATATACCAGTGTTGTGTGTGATCCTGCTGTTCCCAGCTAGATAGAATGAATAAGGTAGAAGAGGGCATTGCCCTGTTTTTCTCAGCCTTGCATGGCGCACGACAGCAGCACTCACTAGATTTAGTTTCAAAGAGAAAGAAAGAAAAAAAGACACAGAACTTCCAAACAAGATGTTGAGAAATTAATGGTCGTTGATATATTGCATATTGTTATCTTCAAAGTCACGGCTCAGATTACAAGATGCAGGCATGAAAAATGGATAAATCAATGCTGTCGTGAACCATTCTTTGCAATGAACTCACAGAAATTAGCAGTACAATTATCTAAGCTGTCTTGTGTGTATATACATATCTTTCTTTGCTGTCCTTCTTTATTTCTTTTGCTCCAGCCCAGCTCTTCTGCCCTTTTGAACAGTATCTTTTTCTTTCACACTAGATTTTTTTTTTCACACCTTATAATTACTTCCCTGATAGAGGATATTTCAAACTGACTCAGGAAATGGTAAGTTTCAGGGGAACAAGCGTGTTCCAAGCGAGGGGGACTATTTTGATGAAGACTAATGGTACTGTATCTCTAGCTGTAATAATTTTTATTTGAACTTCTATAACATATTTCAATCACACCATCTGTCTGCTTAAATTCTTTTCTGCTCTTTTAAAAATATTTTTGGTCAATTCTTTTGACCAGTTTTGCATTCTTATATCAGGTAATCTTAACAACTATTTGGAAAACAACATTATGAAATATAACAACCACTGTTGAATTCTTATTACTTTGTTTAGTGAAATTCTGCATCTTCTCAATTTTTTTTTTACTATTTTTTATTCTCCTCAAAAAACCTACAATAAAAAACCACTTCTTTGTACTGTATTTTATTTTACTTTATTTTATTGTTTCTTTCTTCCTTTTTGAGACCATATTCACTATGCATGCAGTTCAAAGTAGTCTTGAATTCACTTTGCAGCCTACGCTGACCTCAAACTCCAGGGATCCTCTTGCCCCAGCCTCACCAGCACTGGGATTACAGGCGTGCACCACCACACCTGATCTGTAACTCACTTTACTATTTTAGTGCCCTTTTGATAGATTCAAAGCACGAGCCTCACTCTTGTCACAAGAAAAGCCACACGAGACTAGGAAGATTTCTCACTGGGAAACAAATGGGCTTTCACAAATGTAGCTGGCAGGAAATATTTGTAGAAGCTCCAGAGAGGAGGAGAGTTTGGAAATCCTGCAAACCATGCTCTATATTGTCTTCACCTCGAGTTAAATCTAAGAAAATCTATAAAGGATGTCAATACCTTCTATTATAAAATCAAGAAGAAAAGAACAGGTCCACTTTTACCGTGTTCCATTCTGTAATTGTGCAGCCATACAGTATCTTTAACAGCCATCTTACTGTTCAGCTGGGGTCCCTGTCCTTTTGAAGTGCCCTGAAATGACTAGCCACAGCTTCATGAAGATGTCTTCTTCCCAACTGTTCATGGAGCCACAAAGTTTGGGGTGCCCAGCTCTAGATGGCTTTAGTATCAAGGGCCCCTGAGGGTTTCAAAGCATTCCTGACATGGTACAATTGAGATGCAAGTAAAATTCATTCTCAAACCTATAGCTAACAGGACATTGAGCTGCAATGGTATTTTCAACACCAATGTAATTAACGCACCCAGATTTCTGTGGTCACATTTTCCATTTTTTTACATCACCTTTTGATGCTGGCCTTCCAAACTGGACATTACCTTTAGGGCCCAAGTCAACCATTGATGGGTTAGTCAAGTTCTCTTGGAAACAATTTCCCTCCAACTTTTCACAAAACTCTTTTTTCCTTAACTGGTATGCTTCTAGTTTCTGACATCTGAGTTTGATTACTATGTCTGTAACCAAAGGCAAGGATGGATAGTAGATAGGGGTGTAGGGGCGGAGTGTTGCTGGAGATGATTGACAAGTACATCAGTGAATTGAGTGGGGAAGACCTGCCCTCATTGTGAAAGGCACCATCCGATAGGATTGCAGCCCATAAGGAATGAAAGGGAAGGAGGAGGAAGTGAGATTGTACTTGAAATCTTGATTCTGCCTCTATTCCCGAGGCCATCTCCCATGAGTGTCATAATTAAACCTCTTCAAACTATACAGCACAGAACAATGCCAATAACTCTTCAGGGAGCTGCTAGACCTTGAGTTCCAGCCAGGAGCTTCTGGATTACTTCTCTAGGTTATAGAAATAAGTAGCTACTGGATAACCTTTCTGTCCAGTGTGCCAAGTACCACTGCGAACTCTTCTTGCCTCTGATTTTGTTAGTCTACCTAGAGAAACCTTTATTTAATTGCATACGTGTTTTATCTTCATTTTATTTTTATTACTGTGCTCCTCTCGAGAACCTGAAAGGACCTAGGGCCACTTCATGGAGGTCACTGTCTAACTCACTTTTATATTCCACTTCAGAATCGCGGACTTCCGCCGAGTAGTTCTTAGTGAGCGTTTGCCTAATGTCTAGTGGTGAAGACATCAGAGGCCTCATTAAAAGAAACAGACAATATTCCCACCATGACTTTGATCATTGTGTCTTTACAGGTTTTGATTTCATTGTATTGCTGGCCAAAACAGAATTTCAAGTTCTGTAGAAATTATAAAGCTATGTGTTATAATCTTCCTGGGTGGAAATGAGGAAGGTAATTCATCTCATTGATATTTGATGCTTTATGTTCCCTCTTGATTGTAGTCTCATGGGGAAACACAGAAGAGCTGCTGCCTTATAGAAATATTTAAAGGACAAGACTTAAGGTATGCACCCAAGTGCATGCCTGTAAAACCAGCACTTTGGGAGGATGAGGCAGGAGTATCCCAAATTTCATCCAAAATGTGGAAGTGTATGTTTCAGAGTAAGACAGTAGTCAACTGGTTCTATTCATTCCCTACTACATCTTGGAAAAACGGAAGGCTTTCTCTCTTCCACTCAATATTCCGTTAGATATCTAGCCTGGTATTTCATCCAAAATAGTCACACATTTCCTCCTAATCTTCTATCCCAACTTCTAAGGAATATGACAGACTTTCTTTAAAAAGTTGGTTCTTTCAATAGCTGATAAACAGTACAACATTCCTACTAAAATGTTGATTGTTTCAACAGCTAGGCTATTTACTTTTACCTGCTGGGTGAGAGAGGCCGTGAATGGCAGTGTCATTGCCTCAAATAAAAAACAGCAGGGTCATGATTTTTGTTTACAACAAATTTGAGTTTTTGACTTGGTTTTCACAATATGTCTAATCAACTAATATATTCACCAGCATGTTCTGCTGTGCCTCCCCCAAACAGCTGTGTCTCTCTCACTCATCTCTTTCTTCTTCTTCTTCTTCTTCTTCTTCTTCTTCTTCTTCTTCTTCTTCTTCTTCTTCTTCTTCTTCTTCTTCTTCTTCTTCTTCTTCTTT
>NW_004524879.1:1083503-1084507 GCF_000260255.1 Octodon degus
CTGGCTTAGCATGCCCCAGGGGCAGGGCTGGCATGGCATGTGGGACCAGGAGTCAAGCCCCGGTCCCTGCTCTTGCCAAAGCAGGCGCTTAATCTGCTGAGCTATCTCGCTAGCCCATACCTGGTTTATTTTAAAGGAATTAGAAGATTATTCTGCCATTTGCAGAAAAAAATGAATGTGTTTCATAAACTATCACATAGAAAAAATGGAGAAATCCCTTTCTAGAATATGTAAAGGACGAAGAAAATAATTACAGCCTCCAAAATCAAAGAATGGGTGATTAAAGATAACTGGCAACTTCTCAAAGGACAAAGCAAAAATGGCCAATAAGTACATGAAAAAAATGTTTGATATTTTGGCAGGGAAAACCTTGTAAATTAAAATAATGACGTTGTATCTGACTCATCAAAACCTAAAAACATCCTTGTGGTTGTGCTGCAAAAGGCAACCCCTACATTGTTTGCAGGACACAACTAAGTACAAAGAAGCCTCCGAAAAATTAAAAATAGGAATTCTACTTGACTCAGCTGTGCCTCTTCTGGGAATCTTCCCAAAATATTTACAGATGGAGTTTGCAGGGATCCATGCAGATCCATATATAAAACAGCACAATTTATTATAGGAGTATCTTGCAGATGGAATACATTCATTAACAGAAAAAGGACAAAGAAGCTAAGGTACTTATGAACAGAGGAATATGACTCTGCCATAAAATAGGATGAATTTGAATCATTTACTTGAAAAAATGATGCACTTTAAGTGATACTAAGAGAAATAGATCAGACACCAAAGGTTAACTGTTACATAGATTCTCTTATGTAATATGTAATTATATACAACTCAAAAGCAAAATAAAAGTTGCATAATAGGGAACAGGGAGACAGATTCTGAAATGAGTGGAATGGAGTATGGGGCTTGGGGAAGGTGGTTGGGGATATGGGGTAGGGAAGCAGAAATGATCAAGGTATAATCTGTATATGTACCAGCTCCCCAGGGTGAATGTA
>NW_004524879.1:1084737-1102685 GCF_000260255.1 Octodon degus
CTCAGCGTGCCCCGGGGCCAGGGCTGGCAATGGCAGGCCCAAAGATCGAATCCCTGACCCCTGTATCTGCTTGCAGGCGCTTTAATCCTCTGAGCTATTCGGCCAGCAATAAAATATACATTGCTAAAAAATGTTTAAATATGTTCAACAAGTTTCCTCAAACAAGTTATGTAATTTACTGTTACATACCTAACTGAATAAAGTATATTTTCATTTTTAATATACCTTCCTCTCACATGGAAATATTTGAACCAAATGGATCCAGGCACAAAACATAGAAGCAACAGTATTAAGGTGAAATTGTGAGTTCTACATACCCTGCATTCCTAGACCTTGGTCACTATTGTGACATTCAGTCAGTACAAACACAAACGCTGCTGTTACTACAAAATTCCCATGTGTTTTGTTTTTCCATCCGTTCATTTATTCAGTTAGTGAGTAATCACTATTTAACACTTAAAAGCCTCTTTCATTGTTGAGTTGGTATAATGAAGGAGGAGAAAAATCACATTAAATTACTGATGTAATAGTTAGATGGGTGTTTTCTTGTGCAAATATATATATATATCTTTGAGCCCCTTCCAAGAAATCCCAATTTTGGCCCAACTATTTTACAGGGAGATCAGTTCTGCTAGATTTCAGATTTGCTCCTCAAAAGCCCATGTGCGGATTGCCTTGTCAAGCCAAAGGAGCACAAAACAAGTGAACATGGGGTTGTTCTTTAATTGATACTGCTTTTTCTTTCTCATTAGATCGTTCCGTTCACTTTTTTTTTTTTTTTAATCGTCCCAGGTTCCAGTTACATACTGCATGGAAAGGAAATGGGGAAATGGGTTCTGCACAGGTGTCCCCCACCCAGCTGCGCTGGTCAGCCGGCTGCTGAGCTTTCCTCCCCGGTGGTCTGCTGCGCAGGTCTCTGCACTAGCAGGTGCACATTCCATCTGAACAGTCTCCCTCATTTCTGAGGCCGGCGCTACGCGACCGCAAACACAGAAACAAAAGCAACACAGCCCATGTGTTAGGACAGCAGGTGCAGTCTCTGCTCCAGTTTTGGCTGAATCCCTTCCCCACCCTGCTAGCTCCTGTCCTTTCTGCTTCGTGGTGCCCCCGTGCATGGCTGAGACGAACACAACCCCGGTGGCCTCCCAAATGAGGACTCTAATTGGTTGTGACTGCTCTCCCTCCTTTTCTAGAAGGAGGACAAAGCGACAACTCGGCCACTGCTCTGCAGCCCGGGAGCTTGGCAAACTGCTCAGAAAGAGAGCATCGGAAATCCCCTGAACTTCTGAATCACGCTAAGATCTGGAGTGTACAAGATGATTGTGTGTTCCGCCACCATAACCTCAGGGCAGCATGCCAGTCACCAGACAGATAAGGAAGCAAGCCCCTTTAATTTCTTTCTACGGGTTTTCCTCTGCAATACCAACAACACCCAGCCTCTGTCTGTCTTTTTCCTGGCATCCTGCTTAGACTTTGCATTCGGCGCTTCAGTGGAGAAAGAACAAATAGGACAAGAGTCATGCAACGTGGGGAATCATGAAATAAATGCAATCTCCTATTGCAGGCTTCAGCCAAATCTAACTGGAAAACATTGCCCATGGATTATATGACAAAAGAGAGACATGGGGTAAAACGTATTCTGAACAAAATGCAAAGACCACACTTGAGTTTCCATGGTAGCAAACGCTCTCATGACCACGACTGACTGGCTTAAGTTTCCGTGAGTTTTCACTCTTTCTCCTTATCTAAAAACGACAGGCCTTAGAAGGCACTGAGAAATGTGACATTGTTCATCACGGCTCTATGAAATATTTGAACTTGAAATTGTTGTACATGAAGATGTACAAATTGCTGTGCTTCAGATTAAAGGAATGTTCTGATATTTTTAAAAAGATTTTTATTGCTACTTAATAAAAAAAAAGCGAAAGGTGTGCTTTTGTAAGCAGATGCAGGTGGCCTCTTCTAACTACATCTCTGCCATTTGATCAACATGAACATTAAAATAAAATAACAGCAAATTTTCTTTTCACAGCCTGGATTCAAAATAATAGAATGCAGTTACTGTTTTCCAATATTTCTTTGGGATTTTTAACAGAATAACTGCCTTTCCTTTCAAGGCTTAATAAAACTCTGGCTCTCTTCCTCAGCATCAAGATCCTTTATGTTTTGGTGATACCTCTTTGGGAGTTAGAATCCAACATGAGATAAAGAAAAGATAGACAAAGAAATGAAGGATAACACCACCGTGCGTGCGGTGTTACACAAGCTACATGGCGAATCTGCCTGCAACTCAGAAAGACCATGATAGCCCTGTTCTGCTTCAGGACAGCACTTACCATCTTCCGTGGGGACGTAGATGTTTAAATACAGGCAGTCTTCGTTCTGGTCTTGTACGTATGTCATCAGAGTATCCAGATTGGCTGTGAACCAGATGGGCAACATGTCATGCAATAAAGATCTCTCGTCCAGATGTTGGGGACACACACCTGCAAACTGAGTAGCGTTTCGTACCCCTGTCCATGAGGATGGGGGTTCGGGAGGTTGAAACCGTCTCTCCCCTGTGGGAGGCGAGGCATAGGGCACCCCCAAGTATTGCTCCACGGGACCCAAAATCTCATTGGGCAGTGGTGTTCTTAGGCCCCGGATTTTGCCATAATTTGTGTTGACAACCGGGTACTGGGCCTGGCTGTCGATTAGAGTGAATTTGATGGCCAGCGCGGTTATCCACAGGAGAACGTTGGAGTTGACCATGACGCACACGGGCGTGCAGAACAGTGGGACCCATAAGAGTCCCTTGGGCCTCGACATGGTTCTCTTCCACATCCGCAGGCTCTGAGGGAGAGGACTCCGAGGAGGCAAAGCCGTGGGTGAGGCCAGACACCGAGGACAGAGGGAGGTCCGGGGAGTAGAAGAGCCAGGAGGTATGGAGCACGAGGTGGAGGACGGCTGTCCGACTGCTCACAGACTGAAGCTCATGTTAGGAGGAAGAGTGGCGCTTCGCTTGGCAATGCATGGTGAGGGATGGCTCCTCTGCAAGCCCGCAGCCAGAATCCACCAGGTGCAGTTCTCGGGAAGTAAGCAAACCTCTCCAGGGGACAAGAGCTCTTTATAAAAGCTCCAAAACAGCCTAGAGAGAAAGAAAAAGAGACAGACATCATGAAGCCGAAGCAGCCCGGACTTTGATCACTGGCTCACTGGGCCTTGCAGATAGCAAGAACTTTCCAGAAACTCATGCCTGATGGTGAATGTTAGCAGAAGACAGCAAGCACCTTAGGCGCTTTTCTGCTCAGCCCGTATCTATGTCCAGTGCTCATCATTTAAGAAAATACACCACAAGGTCTTGTTCAATGGATTACAAAAAGGTACACATTCCCCACTGATAATTGTAAACATCCACCACAACTTACTATAGTCCATGACATTGGTCAATCCAGAGATAGAACCACCAGAAATAATGTTTCTGGAATATTCAAGGAAATGGAGTAAATCAGACTCTCACGTATGAGCATCATATTGTCTCGCTACCGTAAGAACCTGAAAGAGTAAATAAAATCTGAAAGGCGCAGTGGATACTGTGAAAGAGAAAGGAACTGCTCAAAGGGAAGGAATACTTGGATGAAGGAAAGGAGAAGAAAGAAAGAAGAAAGAAAAAAGAAAGAGAGAGAGAGAGAGAGAGAGAGAGAGAGAGAAGGAAAAAAAATAAGCATATACACAGGATGGCTTCGATAATTTCTCCCACTCTATTGAGAGGCACAAGTAATGCTTAATTATTTTCTCTTCTCTTGTTTAATTTCTTACAACTTTTTTTATTTTACCAATTTTGCATGCTAAACTGTGATAATCTGAGCAACTAATGTAAAGACAAAATTGTGCAACAGAACAACCTTTGTTGAATTCCTATAATTTTGTTTAGGAAAATTTTGTATCTTTTATTGTCTTTTAAAAATACAAAATAGTTAAAAAAAAATTAGACCCATTACAAAATTCCCTTAAATGAAGTAGTAGGAATTCAGCAGTGGTTGCTGTACTTCATGTTGTTATCTCCGAGTAGTTGTTTAGGTTATCAGATGTAAACCTGCACAACTGGCTAAATAAAAAGTTATAAGAAATTTTAAAGAAAAGAAAAAAGGAAAGGCTGGTCAAATATCTCGGCAGTTAAAGCTGTGCAAGCAGTCGCAGTGGCCGGGGGTTTGATCCCAGGGCCTGCCGTGCCGGCACTGCCCCTGGGGAGAGCTGAGATGGGAATGGAGACTGGGCCTGGTGGCGCATGCCTGTAATCCCAGCTCTTGGGAGGATGTGAACAGGTGGTTCACTGGGAGTGTGATCTAGCAGTGAGACCCCGAACACCCTGTACACTCTTCCCTGAAATACAATAAATAAATAAAATGTTGAAAAAAATAATTTTTTTTTAAAAAAGGATTTATCATTTTTCCCTAAGAGATATACACAGGTCCATTAAGATTCATCTAATGGTTATGGCCAACCTGGATTTCTTGAGGTGTGAATACCCATCAGATAGAGCAGAATGGGCATCAGTTGGGAAGCACAGAAGTTTGGGGTATTAATTCACATTGGTCTATTCACTTTAATGTGTAGATAGTACATTTTTTTTCTTTTTGATAGTACATTTTGTTGTGATAAGTCTCAGCTTTGAAAAAGGAGCCTCAGTAAGATAGGACATTTCCTTCTTAATTTATTTCTGAGGTAAGGTCTTGCTATGCTGCCCAAACTAGACTGAAATTGGAGATCTTCCTGCCTCAGCCTCCCTCGTAGCTGCGATTTCAGGCTGGTACCTTAACAGCAGATAAGATGGCACCTTTCAAACTGATTCTGTCGACTTGGTCAGTTGACATCACTCATGATTAAACATATTGATCCTGCTATCAGTATGTTATTTAATGCCTCATGTGGTTCATTCCTGATGCTGCAATTCTTATAAAAAGCTGGTGTTACACTGGAACTACCCTCTGTGATGGGTTAGCTCTAAAACCTCCTTCCAGCCCGGTACAGTGGTGCACACCTGTAATCCCAGCACTCTGGAGGCGGAGGCGGGAGGACCCCTGTGAGTTCAAAGGCAGCCTTGGCTACCAAGTGAGTTCAAGGTCAGGCATCCTGAAATGCAGAACAAGATCTTGTCTCCGGAAGACAAAAACCTAAAGAATAAAAGAATAAACTGTCCTGCCAAGTTCTGAAATGCTTGGAAGGTGGATGAGTCAGAGGTTCCTTACCCTCTTCGGTGCATGATCAGCAGAGGTTGGTCCCTAGGGCAATGACCCCCATGATGCCTCTCCTTCTCTAGATCATCTCCTCTCCCTGCTTCTTGGCTACTGTGAAGTGAGCAGCTCTCTCCTACCATGTTTCCCCAGCACAACATTTCCACCTTGGAGCTGTGGCTGTTGGGGTCTTGATCTCAGTCACGAGAGAGTTTCCAAGACACCTCCTAACAACCCCATGAGGATTGAACACTAGGAGGATCACCCCTCCGTTTGTCTAGCCACAGATTGAGCAGACTCAGATACCTCACTGTCCTTGAAGCAGAGAAGAATATTGTGCACCCGCAGATAGCATGGTAAATGAAGTTTTAGGGACCACAGGGACACAGAATATTTCATCCAGTGTTGCAAATAAACACCTGAGAAAATAATGTTCTCCAACTCACAAACAGATATACTGTTTACCAGTATATTGTGTTTCACGAATATTTCTACATTAGGTCGTGAGTATGTTTCACTGAGTTAAGCAGTGGCCCTGAATATATTAAAAAGTTATCTTGTAAAACACTAAAGCAAGGCGGGCCAGAGAGCTCAGTGGATTAAAGCACCTGCACAGGCAGGTGCAGGGACAGGAATTCTATCCCCGATGTGCACTGAGATGGCATCCAAGACTGGGCATAGTGGCACATGCCTGTAAACCCAGTGCTTGGTAGGCTGAAAACAGGATGACCAGTACGAATCCAAGCTGTGTAGTGAGACCCTGTAGACTCTGTACTAAATGCATAAAGAATAAAAAAATATTAAAAACAAATCAGATCCAGATCTATCAAGGAACAATCATGCCACCAGGGCGCATCCTATTATGAAACAAAGCAGCATTGAACGTAAATGCACTAAACATCTGGGTTGTTACTTGGATCATGACTACAAGCATTCCACCCGAGGGCTGATTGATATGTCTTCTCCTATCTTTGCATTCTCCCGCAGACAACCCCAGGTTGCCTGCCAGGCAGTGATCCAATTTCTGCATAATTAAGAGGCAGACAAGAACAAGAAAGAGGTAGCAACATGTATGGAGGCTTCAGGTTTCCTGCAATCTTGTCTGTTTTGCAAGTACAGTTGTTCTTTATTTCTGCAGGCTTACTTCTCGAAAGAGTAAAGCTCACTTACGGAAGTCAAACCCAAATTGAAATTTGAGTCCTGGGTGCTGGCATGCTTCATGTGCGATCAGAGGGCAGTGAGTGTATTCATCCACGGGTTCTCTGAACAAGAAGTAGTGCCACATGCAAAGGGAGCATGACATGGCATATATTCAAATACGTAGGGAGTAGAAACACTAACCTGGTGGGGTTTACAAGGACATAATGTAAAGAAACACTGCCTGCTGAGAACTCATGAGCAGTAGGCTATAGAACAGCTAAATCTTTGGGTCTCACTTGCCTGATTAAAGCTTTTGGGGATGAAATAAGAAAGTGTTCAAGGAACCATATCGTGCTAAGAACACACAGCTCAATCAGTGTATAATTTAATGGGAGCATTTCTCCGGATGATTCTTAGACAGCCAGTTTTAACCACTCCTTAAGTTCTCTAACTTAACATGGGAGAGAAAATCTATAAGCTGCTGAGGGTCATGACAGGCCAAGCTAGGTGAGCTGGAGACTGTGTAAGCTTGGAGTTGGAAGACCACGTTCTTTATAATTCTGTATCCACACAAGTTTCTGAGGGACAGAGACAAGATCACACAGTAGTTACCATTAACAGTCAGGGCAGCAAGGGCCAGTGAGACAGCTCAGTGGACTAAGTGCCTGCTTTGGCAAGAGCGGGGACCAGAGTTTGATCCCCTGTCCTGCATGCTGCTCCAGCCCCAGCCCAGGAGCATGCTGAGCTGGCAGCTGAGACTGGGTGTGGTGGTGCATGCCTGTAATCCCAGTACTGGGGAGGCTGAAAACAGGAGGATCACCATGAGTCCAAGCTGTGTAAGGAGATCCTGTACCAAGTACATAAAAATGAAAAAAATAATAAATAATAAAAGAGACCATGTAGCAGATTTCTGCACATTTACAGAATATATATTTGTCATTTATAAGATGCACAAGTGCTATACTTTTAAGAAACATTGCTTATACTTTTTAAAATCAGCTCTTTTGGTGGTAAGTCATACCATCTAAAGCCTGTGGTTGTCAATACCTGCACCACTGACATTTAAAACTACAGCATTTATTCTTTGAGGTGTGCTTATTTTCCTACCCCTAATAGGGTGCTGGATTGCAAGCCTGGCCACTACCTACTAGGTGTGAAGAACACACAGTTTTAATAAATAAAAAGGCCTTTAGATATTAATAAATAACCACTGGTGGACAAAATCACTTGTGAGGGGAGTGACTGATTTAAAAAATCAAGAAAGAGATTATAAGGATGATCTAAATAAAATGTCCCTAGTTTGATTTAAGGATTATAATATGGGCCTGCCAGATAGCTCAGCAGATTAAAGTACTGCTTAGGCAGGCGCAGGGCCCAGGTTTCAATACCCAGGGTGCACTGAGATGACAACTGAGACTGGGCGTGGTGGCGCATGCCTGTAATCCAAGCGTTTGGGAGACTGAAAACAAGAGGATCACTATGAGTCAGATCTGTGTAGAGAGACCCTGTGGACCCTGTGCTCAATACATTAAAAAAATCATAATAAACTGTGTACGTGGGCATAAGAATATTTATGTTCATGTGTCTATGCTACATTGGACACTCGCCAACACCCAGGTTTTCAGCATTATCAAAAATGTCCATCTGTTCAGGGAAACAATTAGCTAGGTCTCATCATCATTAACAGTAATGGAAATATAGCCACCAAACACGTCCTCCAGAGCAAAGGAAACGAGATACTGTATGTGAGTTTCGCAACCTAGGAATGGTTTTGTGGGAGCTTATGTGACATAGATAGAAAATTAAGAAGATAGATGGATAAGTGGGTATGTAGGTAGATGCATGGGGTGGATGGATGGTGGATGGATGCATGGGTGAGTGGGTGGGTGGGTGGGTGTGTGGGTGGATGAATGGATGAATGGGGGGATGGGAGGATGGATGGGTGGGTGAGTGGGTGGGTGAGTGGGTGGGTGGATGGGTGGATGGATAAATGGATGGAGAGATGGATGGGTGGATGGATGGGTGGATGGATGGGTAGGTGGGTGGATGGTTGGGTGGATGGGTAGGTGGGTGGATGGGTGGGTGGATGGGTAGGTGGGTGGATGGGTGGATGGGTGAGTGGTGGGTGTGTAGATGGATGGGTGTGTGGGTAGGTCAATGGATGCATGGGTGGGTGGATGGACAGATGGGGAGTGGATGGGTGGATGGATGCATAGATGGATGGGTGTGGGTGAATGGATGGATGGATAAGTGGGTGGATGGGTGAGTGGGTGGATAGGTGGATAGGTGAGTAAGTGGATGGATGGGTGGATGGATGGATTGGTACATGGGTAGATGGATGGATAAATGGGTGGGTGGGTAGATGCATGGGTGAGTAAGTATGTCAAAGGATGGATGAATGGGTGGATGAATGGATGGGTTTTGGGTAGGTCAATTGATGGATGGGTGGGTCGGTTGGTGGGTGGGTAGATATGTGTGTGGATGGGTGGGTACATGGGTGGGTGGATAGGCAGTTGGATAGATGGATGGATAGAGACAGATAAGTACACAGATATGACAGATAAATACATTGATGGATAGATAAGAGAGATAGACGCATACATACATACATGTATGCACACATACACATAAATGTATAGCGTGAATAGATAGATAGATAGATAGATAGATAGATAGATAGATAGATAGATAGAATAACAGATAATTCAGATATGGAGACTTAGACAATATATAGATAAAAGATGAGATTAGAGAAAGATGACAGAGAGATGATATCAGACATATAATTAAATATAGATTTTTAATTTTCCCCAAGAATACATTTCTTTTTTTTTTTTTTTTTTGTGGAACCGGGAATTGAACTCAGGTCCTTGCGCTTTCCAGGGAAGCGCTTATTCCACTGAGCCATCTCCCCGGCCCCTACATTGTTAATTTTGATAAATAAAGATGTGGACATGATTGAAAGAATCGCCCAAGTTCTAATGACTAAAAACTATTAGTGAGAAAGGAATCCTTCTCATTGTTTTGAATATTAATTATCTGAGTGGGAAGACAGATCGAATGTTTGCTTTGCAAAAGTTTCCTTAAACACTGACAACTCAAAAGTATTTCAACTTGATTCATGACTGACTTGGGGATTTTAGGATGAATCTCACAGGGCTGTTGTGCTGTCTGAGGTTGCAACTACCAAAGTCCAAATTACTCAGGAGTGTCAGAAGGGAAATTTTTCCAAATAAAAGCTGCAAGAACGTCAGCCCTGAAGGGCACATCACTTTAATTGAGATTGGTTATGTTTCAAGCTGCATCTTTAAGACAAACCCTGATCAAATTATACTTAGGTAGGTGAACATTATTACTAATAAATCCTGTCTCCCGGGATTTATTGGGTCTTCACAGCCCAATCTTTTTGGGGTAGAATTAGAAAGCAAATATGCAGTAACAATAAGAAGGTGCCCTGCTGGAAACATCCTCTCCTGGGTGCTGCTTTCAGTCACAGTGACCTCCCCATTTGTTGGCCAGAAGGGGCCAAAGGAGAATGCACTTTCAATTCACATATGTTCCAGAGCATGGGGAAAGAAAAGCAAAAGCTTCTAGCCTTAGCTCCAGTCCCAGGACACATACTCTGTTACAGTTCGTATCTAGCTGTCCCCTCAAAGAATCATGCAGTCATTGCAGTGGGCTTCTAGTTTGTGATTAATTCATGATCCAAGGCTGGGATTATGGGTCTGAGTGCTGCTGGGATTATGGGCGTGAATGTTACATCCAGCCTGGGGCAGATAACCAGGGTGCAGAATAAGGAAAGGAAAGAGTTTTGCACTCTCTGCCACTACTCCTCCCCTTTTTCTCTTGCTTTTGCTGCTTTCCACTGCCATGAACTGCTGCCCTCTGCCATGTGACACTGTGCCTTGGAGCCAGATGAGGATGGACTGAAACCTGCAAACTGTGAGCTGAGTAAACCTTTCCCTCCTTAATTTTGGGCATCAGGTATCTTGTCCCAGCAAGGACAGAAAACTAACCGACACATACCCTGTTCCTTCTGAGGTATTTCTCTTTGAACTCCATGATAGCCTTTTGCAAAATTGTGTGTATTCTGCTGACAGGCATGCTATTTATTGTTTTGGGTATAGACAAAATTTAAGCACTAGCTTGAGGTGCACAAGTGCATATGTTACCAAGGTGACTATTTATTTATTTATTTATTTGGTTTCTGATCTGTGAAACACACAGAGAGAAACACTCACAAATACAGTTTCCCACATGTATTCTCAATCCATGTCCAAGATGCAATCAATACCCACACCAGCCAGCTCCTACTTTGGTAAGCTTTTCACATTCTGGTGTTCATTTCATGGCCTACAGTGAACAAGGGTCACAGCCTACTTTGTCCTTTGTCAGAACTTGAAGTCATTTGCATACCCATCTAGCATTATTTTTTAAAAATGAGATCTCATTAAAATTATACCACTTGGAGCCTAGGCATTCAAGCTATGAATCGATTAGAGACAGAAAGGAAGATGCCATACAAGGTGACATTGAGCCGTGGGGATGCAAAAGAAGAGTAGGTCCTGTGTGTCACTACTGTCCTTATTTCTGTTCATCAATTGAGGTCACAGGGGTAATTTCTGCACCCAGCACAGCAAAGACAGACTTGCTAGGAAATCACTCACAGTCATGAAAGGCAAAGACATCGCTGTGGGTACAGCCTGGTTGTCCCCACTAGCCAACTGTGAACAACCGCACCGAGTCTGACACTTGGATGAGTTTGTTTGAGTCCCTGAGGCTGGGTGGGTATCAGACAAAAGACTTTTTGCTCACAGTCCTGGGGTAGATGGAGTAACTGGTATATGGTTAGGGCCACTTCCTGGGTCACAGTTGGGGCCTTCTCACTGCATGCCCACGTGGTAGAAGGGCAGGGAGCTCCTTGGGGTCTCTGTGATAAAGACATGAATCTTGTCTTTACCTACCTTCATAACCTACCCACAGCCCCTCCCTACCTCCTGGCACCATTGCACTGGGGTGAGGATTCCAAATGTAGGAATTTTGAGGGGACACAAACTTTCTGACCAGATTTTCCACAAAAATCACTATGAATGACACTGGTGTTGTGCAATTGCTACAGAGTTGGAGGCCCTGTGTTTGATTTACAACCACACACACACACACACACACACACACACACACTTTTCTATTATACTGACATGATGAGGGAAAAAAGATGTACTTTCCTGCCTGCTAGAATTTAACACCTTTAGAAAAACATCTGTCCCAGACCACAGTGCTTTGATGTTCTTATTCTCTTTAGGCACAGTTCAAATCTAGCACACACAGTTTGGTATCTAGTAAAATGTCATTAAGTGCTTGTTAACTTCTCAAACATGATTTCTTTTTTTTAAAGTATTTGTTACAGGGTCTCACTACGCAGCCCAGGCTCATGATGAACCTCCTATTTTCAGCCGTTTGGACTCATTCACCGGGTCAGCATGCCTGGTGTGGGGCCAGCGTGGCGTGAGGTACCAGGGATCAAACCTCTGTCACTCATCTTGCCTAACCAGGCACTTAGTCTGCTGAGCTCTCTCAGCAGCCCTCAAACTCAATTTCTAAATCTAAATCAAATAAATTGCAAGTGTACTTTTGTTCTGCCTCTCTCTCTCTCTCTAAACTTAACTATATGTCCTTAAGTCGAACTGTCCTGTTTCCAAGAATAATACCTCTTAGATATCCTCCTGTGATGTTGGTAAGATCTTCTTTCTGTGGACATCAAAACTGTGTCCATCCTTTGGTTTTGCATTTCAATCATTAGCCCCTGACATTTCTACTCATTCAGAATACAAAGAAAGCCAGATGAAGTGCATCCTCCTGCTTTATTCCATTTCCAATAAGGGCTTGAGTCTGCTAAGATCCTTGATGATGGGTAGGGGTCAACTTCAATCACCTTTTTTTTTTTTTTTTTTTTGATGAAAATGAAACAGCAACAAGAAGACTAGCAGAACTCCCAGACAAAGCTGAAAGCAACTATTGAGCAAAGTGATAGAACACCTAGAACTTCCAAGCCATGTTGCTGAAAATATAAATTTCTTCAGCAATATTTTTTATGTAGGAAATAAAATTGCAGAAAAGCATGCGCACATGCATAGGTTTATGTGGACATATACACAAGTCACTTCTTATGCAAGTCAATTTTCTCACTGTTCACACAACTTTTTTTTCAAATGTACTTAGTACAGGGTCTACAGGGTCTCACTACACAGCTCAGACCCGTAGTGATCCTCCTATTGTCAGTCTCCCAAGCACTGGGATTACAGGCATGTGCCACCCAGCCCAGTCTCAATCACCTTCTCAGCATGCCCCAGGGTGGGACTGACATGGTCCTACAGCCCTTGACAGTCATAAATTAAAACAAGAAAGGTTGAATGAATCTCAGGACTTCAGGGGATTCAATCCAACATCAGCTGTCTCCAACGCCCTAGAAGCACCAAGGTGGAAAGGCATGGTGGAGTGAAACCCTTCAGCTATTAGTGACAAGGAAGCTGAGCCGGGGTCCACTGACTGTGAGAAAGGGGCAAAGACCCTATACAGGCCCCGAGGTCAGGCCTTCATGGCCCATCCAGGAGCACTGAGAAATATACTTCACTAAGCCCCTAGATGGTTTTTCCAGTCTATCAGGGTTAAGCAATCAACAGTAATGATCACACTTCCGATTCCTGGAGGTTACGTTTTAGTACTTTATGTGGGTGCCTAAAACCGCAGACAGGACCCAACTCTATACACACTACACTTTGCCAAACATATACACATCTAAGTTTACATTTTATCTGTATAAGACCTGCAATGAAATAGTGTCATCAATAATGAAAGAAAAAAACAGGACAGCTGTGACATTATAGCATGGTACGATTCATAGAATGATGGTTGTTGGTCTGTCTTTTCTCTCTGTGACTTACTGAGCCTTAGCCACCCCACTCCATGCCCAGAAGTGAGGAGTTACGCTACCAACAAGATCGCAGAAAGAGAAGCATAGACTAGGCACTGTGCTGTGGCATTCGAACCATTGTTGAGGAGGACAAGGCCCGCTTGAATACCAATTACTGTTGTTCTGTGCTTTGCAAGGTGAACAGTACAATACAGGACACATTTTACACAATTATTTTACAGGAAGTCACCCAAAGAATTATGTACAAGGAATGTAGAAAATCTGTCCATACACTAAAGATCAAAGAATCCGGTAGAGGGCCTTGATCCTAATATCCTGCATGAGTCCAGGTGAAGACCTAGAGCTCATACCAATGCCTCCCACAACTCCAACTGGAGGCCTAGACCTCATGGCCATGCCTCATGCAGGTCTGCTTCGTGGGTATGCACTGTGAAGGCTCAAAGGTCAGTGGTGGAAGCTAGAAAGCCTGCACCAGCAGGCTGAGGAGGTCTGAACTGGAGCTAGAAAGAAATGTTCAAGGTAAGAAGCAGAGTGCCCCCGGCAAGTACCACAGCCATCCTCAGGCACTATGAGGTCCTGAGCTCCTCTGAAGAGGAGGAAAGCTGGGTTCCTGTCAGGAAAGCCCAGTGTGCCAAGTCTCTCCAGGAGATGTAGCCGTGCAACCTCGTGCCCTCTGGAGCCATTAAGCGATGCTCAGCATGAGGACCAGAGCTCCCCCAAAGTGAACCAAGCCATTCTCGGTGACAGTGAAAGTCCCGAGCTCCTCCTCCTCGGACCAGCACACCCAGCTTCATCAGGAGAGCCAGCAGGACAAGGCCACGCAGCAGAACAGCCCAGGAGAACCAGCAGCTTCCAACAGCTCCGACAGCTTCTCCAAACACCTTCCCTACCAGCGTCTCTTTCCTGTATCGCCTCTCATATTGCAGGCAACAACCCTGTCAGGTGGACCTCCCACACAACAACTACGTGCTAGTTCACTTCAGCTGGGTGCACCAAGCTGACCACCAAAGGGCAATCCACTGTGCAAATACTGCACTCGAATGTCTGCCTTCTCATTCCACAGGGGCTACAGAGTGACCGATGGTAGCACACTGTGAACGGTGTGCATGCGCCGGACACGTGGCCTGCTCATGCCCTGGGCCAAAAGGACCAGAACGGTGCCCAATATCAGATATCACTGTCCTACTCACAATGAGACACACCTGAAAACTCATGAATCGCTCATTTCTGGAACTTTCCGATTAATATTCTCAAGCTTTGTAATGATAATGGGTGACCCAAACTAGTGAAAGAAAGACTTATTTGTTTGTTTTTTCCTGGGGGGGGGGCGTGCAGTTACAGAATATGCATGCACGAACTTATTTACACATATATTACTTTCTATAACATCTATATTTTCATAGCAGTAAAATACTACAACAAACTGGACATTTGTGAACCGAATGAATAAACAAAGATGGGCATTTTAAAACAAGTGAAGAAATAAGTAAAATACAGATTCATGCCTCAAGGTAGATAAACCACAAAAGCAATAGAAAGGCTGTGCAAGACTTTAATGTTTTGATCTCATTTATGTAATATGGAGAATTAAACAAAGTGCTGCGTAGAGCTGAGTTTGTCCTAAAGTGTCACGTTGCCGCAGGGGCTGTGAAGTGAAGTTGCAGGCTGAGATTTGCCTTTGAAATGAGGGAGGGAGGGGAGCAACACCCCCAGGCATCTCTAAACGTGGGACTTTAGTGTGGCCTCCATGATTGATTTTTATTATTGTTATTATTTTATGTCCGTGTCACTATCAGCCAAATATAGAGGTAGGCAGAAAAATATTGCTTCACCAGCCCACCCAATGACATGAGGTGAGCTCCTCATGTGGAACAGTGCATGCATTCCTGTGTGACAGCTTGCTTGGCACACATTAATTTTTATTAATATATATTTTCAGGACATAAATAAAGGCTGCCTTCATTATGTAGAGTTGGCTCTATGCACAGCTTAATTTGCACTATTCTCCCTCCGTCTGTCCCTCTTTACACCATCTCTAGGTATCTTGCCCATTTGAGCAAGAGCTACCTCTGTCTTTTGAATCGCCTGTCTTTTAATTTGCTCTTTAAACTATTTATATGGATTTGTCTAGCATAAGAAAAACAATGCAATATTTAAGCTTCATGTGACTAATTTATTTCACTTAGCATTGCCATCTCGAGATGTGCCCATTTTCTAAGAAATGACTCAGGCTTATCCTTCTTTATGGCAGAATAGTTCTCCACTGTGTAAAAATATCAAAAACATCACAGCAGGTAATGATGTGCCCATTCATCTACTGATGGACATATGGGTGGCTTCTAAGACTTCGCTAGTAAAAGTTGTGTTGAAATAATCATAAGTATTCATGAACCACTGTGATATGATTTAAGTCTTTCACCAAAATATCTAGAGCAACAACTGAGTCAAATGGAATCTCTCGTGTTATATTTTTTAGGAATCTCTGTGGATATTGATGTACACAAGCATATGTACTGTGTCCGTATTTACATCCACAGAGAAAATGATTCTATATATGCAACTCAGTGTGAGTTTACAGAGATTTATTTTTGCCTATGAACAGATGAATGTGTAATAAAAGATGACATAATAACAATTGTTATTACTTTACCATGCAGATCGAGTTGATAGCTGTGTGCCATTCAGTTTTACTGCATGGCATTAGAATTTAATTTCTTGAACTATTAAACTCACATAGGTGTTTTAAATCAAAAGGAAAACATAAATGTTTTCTCTAGGATTGTGTTACAGGATGGAGGGAAAGGCTCCCTGCTCCCACAAGAAACACCAGGTACTTGTAGTAGGCAAGCAGAAAAGCCATCCAATTCAGTGGCTCTTCAGTCACCATTTAGGCAAGGCACCTTTGCCTCATTATTTAGCTGCCTGGGTTTCTCTCTCAACTACAAAATTAAATTTTGGAACAGTGAGCTTTTGACATTGCTTTCAGGGTAAACATGTTGAAGAACTTGAAACTTCTCTTTCCAAAGAGATGCGATAGCACAGAGAAATCAGTGAGGAGAGAAACCCTTCCCTGAAAGTAAGAGGCTAAGGAACGCAATCTGTCCCAAAGACATGAAGACTTATTACCCAGAGAGGCTGGCGATAAGGTAGCCTCACAACACCACGAGATTGTCCCGGGCTACAAAATGCAACACAGACACTCAGACTACATCCTCTCTCTCCCTGTGTTGGGTTCATTACAGTCTGAGAGAATTTAATTCTCTCTCTCACCTCAGACATGATTTTGTGGATACATGTCACATGTCACGAGAGTTTGTGCTTAAACTGAGGTACTCGTGCAGATAACCAAAAATATAACCATCAAAATACACCCATACAATATGTTGTGACACATCAAATGTGTGTATATATCCAGAATAACATGCAAATGTTTACCTATCCTAACCCACTGAATATTCTATATTATAGATAATGTACATATTGAATACTCAGTCATATATTGGGGTAAGTGATACCATATATATTATATATGGTTTACAAGTATAATTAGGTTAATGATTGCAGAAAAGATAGCCATGTTTGTGTTGCTGATGTTCAGCCCTGGTGCAGAATTCAAAAACAAAAGACCATTTTGAGAAGAGCTTCTCTTACCGAAATAAACTGCTTCCAAACAAAACCACTGATGAAGCGAGCTGCCATTGTACATTTTTTTTCAGCTAGAGGAGACTGGTAGTGTAATACTACAGTAGACTGGTGACATGTACATCCACAGAGAGAATGACTTTATATATATATTTCAATGCTAGTTTATAGAGATTTATTTTTGTCTAGAAACAGATTGCTAGTTTAAAAAATGTGGTATTTACACACAACGGAACAATACTATGTCATAAAGATTATAGTTGCGTCATTTGTAGAGGAATTGATGCACTTTGGTAGTGGAATGTTAAATGAAATAAATATCACATGGATTCTCACAGAGAACTGCAAGTTATACATGAAGAACATAACTAAGTGCAGATAACCTGCAGTAGGGAAAAAGATCTTTCTTCAGTGGGAGGGGATGGAGAGATTGAGGGAGAGGAAAAGAAGGAAAAGAAAGGGAATGAAAATGGAATTATGATGGATTATGTGGTGGCACATGCCTGTAATCCTAGCACTGGGGAGGTTGAGGCAAGAGGATTTTTGCAAAATAGAGACAAGCCTGGGCTGCAAAGTGAGCTAAAGCCCAGCCTAAACTGCATAGTGAGTCCCGGTCTCAAAAAGACCAAACAAACAAACAAACAAACAAAAACCCAGCAACAACAACAACAAAACCTAAATGAATAAATGTAAATATTTATATACAGTAATATATGACTATATTTTGTATGTGCATTTGTATATTTGAATGCATGAGAAGTTAATGTGTAAATATACGTTTCCACGGTAACCAACTGAAATATTAAGCTGTTATCTTCAGCATTTCTGTAAATCCCTGACTACCATGTTCAATGCTATTTGTGTTGTGGGGAATCAATGCAACTGTTCTACACGACACCAATGACCCACTGTCCCCTCATGTCCCTAATCACAAGAGCTTGCAGAATGTTCACCACAAACATTCTCAGGTAAGCTCCAAGCGCTCAATCAAGTTTTTTATTTTTAATTTTATTTATTTATTT
>NW_004524879.1:1103085-1108017 GCF_000260255.1 Octodon degus
ATTTTTATTTATTTATTTATGTGGGGGGGCAGCTCAGCCCACCAGGGGGCGGGGCTGGCTGGCATGTGGTGCTGGGGATTGAACCGCGGTCCCTGTGCTTTGTTAAGCTTGTTCTAAGTAGGTGCTTTAGACCACTGAGCCATCTCACCAGCCCAATACATAATCTTTTGACACAGTAGCATGGGTCAGTGATTGGGAAATTATCACCAGGACATGGACAGCCTAGCTACAAGTCCGTATTTCTGTAAATTTAATTCCATCAGCAAGAACACAACAGCATCAACCACAAGTGCCTCCAGTTTCATAACTATAAAATAGGGCAAATGATAGGATACTACTCGTGGAGATTTCTGCCAGTGTGCTTATGGGAATATATGCACATATATTTGTGCATTCTTCATGTATAAATATGTATGTGCATGTGAACAAATTCAAAGCATTTCTGTAACCCCCTGACTCCCATACTCAATGCCATTTATGTTGTAGATGATCAAAACAACTCCTATTGACTAAAGGAAATTTTCGTTAAAGGACAGAAGTCCTTTTAAAGAAATATCAGCAAACTATAATCGCTCCATGAAACCCCACTCAAGACTTACACCGTGAACAACATGTTGTTCCTGAGCATCATGCGCTGAATCTTGTGTGGCATTTAAATTTATCATTGTGAATTGAAATCCTCCACTCTATGTTCTTCTGAGGAAGGGTGGTCTTGGCTGGACCGATTTGCAGTCGTATCATAGACTTGTACGTTTTCCAGTGTGAGAGGCAAGCTTTTAAAAGGCCTTCTGTGAAGATCACCAACAGAAGTGTTACCCCGTGACAGTCTTGTCTGTTCTGATTTGTGTGTTAGACAGGTGACAACAGAAGAAGCAGATTCTTTCGGGCATAGCTGCTTCTTAAATATTTACTTTCAGTGCTAGGCTTTGACCTCTCGGAGGTCAAAGAACATGGATGATTCGTAGAAAAGACAATGTTGCACTTATTAAATTAAAAAGGAAGAGCAAACGAGAAGGGATTGGGGGCCTGGGTACTGACGTCAAAGCTATCAAGGTCAGACTGCAGGGTGTTGCCCTTAAATGGTCTCCTCAACGAGGCATAAACAGCTTCTATTTCCAACACCAGTTCCTCCTGTATCCACACCCTAAGATTCCCGTGGACTCCCCACCTAGTTCTTAATGCTTTTTGTCTTGAAAATGTCTTCACCAGGAGAAAAAAATTGTCAGTCACGCACACCACAGCCAAAAATATTATTTTTTCAGTACTCCTGGATTTTCAGACAATTGTCAACCAAGTCTAATCTTTTAAAAAGAGGACAAAAAGAGTGCTGGGAATATAGCTCCTTGCATTTGTGCACACAAATTAAGTAACTTTGATCCCTGTCCTTTCAGGAGTAATTTCTGTAAGAGGCTTTCTCAGTAGCTACTATAAATAGATGGAAAGCATTCTAAGTTCTGGTGTCTCACCTTCACATGGGAAAAGAAATATGTAAGATAAATAAAGGGTAGCTAAGAGAGTGATCCCCCCAGGGAAAATAACAGCTCTACATCAGCGAAGAGTAATCCATTCATCAGTAACACAGGTGTCCCGCCCTGGCATTTGGAACTCACCCCTGGCTGAACTCATCCTACCCAACAGCGGTGTACCACCGAGTGGCCACATGGACTTCTTCAGATTAATGCAGATGCAAATACCTGTGTACTTCTAGATTACGAGAAACCAACACTTGGATGCCAAAGAAATGTTTGTCTCTTGCTATCACTGCCAGGAGTTTTTCATTTAAAATTCACAGTCTCTCCTGAATTAAGTGGCCAAGGTCCAGAAAGCCTACTATCATCACAACATGTCCCAAGACAACCGCTTGGGAAATATAAGTCTTTATATAACCTGGTTAGAATGTCAGAATATTTTTCTTCTCCTCTGACACCTGGATCCTGCTTGCTAAGATGACTTCCTGCTGTGTGGAAGAACCTGCATGTTTGAATTACAATTTCTGTGTAAATTTTCATTGGACAGGTCTGAGGCTTCCCCAGTGTCTTTAGGTATGGAACTCCTGGAGGTGACAAGAGGCATGGAACTGGAAAGGGAAAGGTCCCGACTATTTTAAAGGTCCCATTTAAATGTCTTCAGCATCCCAGGGTTGATGCTCTATATGAAGGTGAATATCAATTGTTAATATGTTAGACTTGACATGGCAGCAGATGAATAAACCCTATTTCTGAGTTTGTCTACATGGAGCAAGGACCTGGGAACACGGCTCCTAGGTCTGCTGTCTCACCCTTCTACTCTGGTATTTCCTCCAAGGGCTACTTCCGGTCTTCCATGAGGAAAGCATTTTCCTCCTCCAAGACCATCTGCCCTGAAGTCCCTGCTTTGCAACGGGCTTAGCATGAACTGAGTCCTCTGGAAACATGAGCCAAATTAGACCTCTCTTCCTTTTAATTGGGTCAGTATTTTGTCCCAGCACTGGGCAGGCTGAGAGATTCATTGTACAAACTCCCAAGCAAAAAAAAAAACAAAAACAAAAACAAAAAAACTAGAGTAATGTTCAGCGTTGATGAGCTCTACCCATTCTTCAGAGTGCTTCTTTTGTATTCTCCCAAGGACAATATTAACTTGTGACTCAGACACTCTGAAGAGCTCTGAGGCTTTGGGTCAGAACTTAACTGGGATCGGACATTCTATTTCTGGAAAAGGGAAAGACTCCAAAACCACAGCGCCTTCTTTAAAATGTGTGTGTCTCACATTAGCATGTGAACAGAGGGCAGAAGGAAAGAAAAGACAATTTGAAAGAAGGGAAAATGAAAAGAAAACTAGACAAGTCACCATCAGGGTAAAGCCAGAGGTACTACCTTGTAAATCTATCTGCAAAAACACACAAACTTGATAACAAAGCAAAGAATTAACTTGAAAGAATGTATTTTTGCCCAAAATGTCAATACCAGAGGACTCAATTAATACTTTTTTTAAATTTATTTATTTATTTTTTTTTTTTTGGCAGAACTGGGAATTGAACTCAGGCCCTTGAGCATGCCAGGGAAGCGCTTATTCCACTGAGCCATCTCCCCGGCCCCTGTACTTTTTTTAAAAAAGAGAATACAAAATGGTAAAAGAAAAGGGGTAAAAAAGCATTAGAAACCATACAGAATTTCACAAAACAAAGTAATAGGAATTCAACAATGGCTGTTGTAGTACATAATATGATTATTATTATTATTATTATTATTTATTTTTTGGTGGAACCAGGGATTGAACTCAGGCCCTTGCACTTGCCAGGGAAGCATTTATTCCACTGAGCAATCTCCCTGGCCCCTCATAATATGAACTTCAAATTAGTTGCTTAGATTACATGATATAAACATGCAAAATTGGGAAAAAGAAAAAGAAAAAGAAAAAATTAAGCATTAATCGTTCCTCTCAGTAGACCTGAAGAAATCAGCATTTCAATTAATACTTGCTGTTGGGCATCCTAGTGTTGTGTTCTGTTCTGTTGTATTGCATTGTACTGTACTGTACTGTGTTGTACTGTATTATATTGTGTGAGAACAGTCCTCACAATGTAGCCCAGGCTGGCCTTGAACTCACAGCAGTTCTCCTGACTCAGCCTTTTGACTCAACTTTCAATTTTCTTTTTGCAATATTGAAGATTGAACTGAGAGCCTCAAACTCACTCGGCAAACACTCTACTATGAACCTGAATCTCCAGACATTGTTTTAAAATTATTTTGAATCAGAGCATCACCAAGTTATGCAGAAGGACCTAGAATTTTGCAGTCCTCCAGCCTCAGCCTCCCAAGTTGCTGGGCTTACAGGCCTGAGGTGTACTTCCCCAGTGCATGCAGAATTTTATAGAGCAAATATTAAGTGATATGAAAATTACAAGCTTTGAGATCCTTCACTTTTTTAAAATTGCAAATAAATTACTCCATCTTCTATCTAAGACCCCAATACTTGAAGACTTTCTTTTTTTTTTTTTTTTAAGAAAATAATACTTGTTACCAACAAAACTCAGGTACAGGTTCTCTACACAAAATGCATAAATGCAAATGTACAGAAGTATCTATCTTTTGATGAAGTCTGTGGGTTTTGTCCCGTGGAAGGTGAAAGAAGGATGCACATTTTTACGTTCACCATGCAGGAGTGAAAATGTAGTATGAGTTTTAGATGATGCCGCCGTACACACTGTTGTTTTCACCGTTTGTGACGTGCTGTTTGTTCCATGAGCACTACTTCATTGATCCTGAGCATTACTAACCTCTTAATTAGATCTAGCTTTGGAAGGAGACGAGAAAGACGCAAGTGCACATATAAGTTGAAATATTCCTGGCTTTTCCAATGATATCAGTGGTGGAGCTAAGGAGTTTCCAGTAATCTTCCAATGTTGCAGTCCCTGGAGCTCACAAGGTAACACTGAACTACGCCTAGCAAAAGCGGCATGCAGGCAGAAAATGACCAAGAGAGACGCACTGTCCCGGGGGACACGAAAACCAGTCTGTATTTAAAACAGTGTGATATTGCTACATGATCAGACAAACTTGCTCATGGAAGACAAAAGAAATGGCAAGAAGGGACCCCCAGCTGCCTACTTAAAAAGGCATGTAAGGAAGGTAGGTAGCAGCTCAAATCACTGAGACAGAGTCTGGCTTTCGTTTAAACTTGTTATTGTACAGCTTACATACATTTTCTTTTAGAAAAGGCATATGCATCTTACCAAAATGAGAAAGGTATCAGTCTTATACTCTCTCTGTTTCTCTCTCTCTCTCTCTCTCTCTCTCTCTCTCTCTCTCTCTCTCTCTATCTCTATCTCTTGGCCTGTCTCTTTCTCTGTCTCTCTCTGTTTCTCTCTCTCTCTGTCTCTCTTTGTCTCTCTCTCTGTCTCTCTGTCTCTGTCTATCTATCTATCTATCTATCTATCTATCTATCTATCTATCT
>NW_004524879.1:1108302-1116528 GCF_000260255.1 Octodon degus
TCTCTCTCTCTCTCTCTCTGTCTCTCTCTTTCAGCACATGTGGTTAAGGGCTCCTCTTTAGAACTGTTGTACACCGTTGATAAGAATGTAAGTCAGTGGACCACTACAGAGAATACTGGAGTTTCCTCAGAACAATTAAAAATATAGCACTGAGGCTGTAACTGAATTGTAGGACACTTGCCTAACCTGCAGGAGAACCTGGGTTTAATACCTAGGTTTGCAAAAAAAAAAAAATCAATCCATATGTACCTATAAAAGTTGATCGACATTATAATCCACCTGTCCTAGTACCAGGATTAGAGCCAAGAGGATACACGTCAAGTCAGAATATCAACAAGACACCTGCACATCCATGTTTAGTGTGTGTGTGTGTGTGTGTGTGTGGCCCCAAAGATTCCCTGTGTCAAAGCCTAATCCCCAATGCAGAATGTCACCCGACATTAACGTTTGGCTCCTATCAGCTAAGCTCACTAGAAGGAAACTTGTACGGCTGCATAGTGCTGGCTCTACCAGCAAAAGGACAGAAAAGACCCAAATAACACTCTCACTTGCACACGCCTGGGATCTCGCCTGTCTCTCTAACCACCCCAGAACACAGCCAGAGAAAACGCTGTCAGCACTTGTCGCCCCTTGACCTTGAATTTGCAGAAGTTTGAGCTAAAAGAAAAGGGTTTTCCGAAACTCACTCGGTCCGCGGCGGTGTGGGATGAGCAGCAGAAAAGGCCTTCCTCTCCTGACACTCGAAGGGGCCAGGGCTCTCCTTTGCCTCGCTTCTGACTCCTGAGCCTGAATCATCTTACTTTAAAGCTCAAACCAGCCTTTGGCTTAAATACATACGTGGGAAGATCGTTGCTGTTTTCTCCCAGTCATCTCATTCCACAGAGATGAGGGTAGCGAGAAGTGTGATTTATTTTTTTCAGTCCAATCGTCAGATGTCACAGATTTTATGCAATTAAGGCTTTTCCTTAGCTATTTTCAGACCTCCTATTAAGAGCTATTCTTTCACTCTGGCCTATTCCTCTTAACCCAATTAAACCCAATTAAATCCTGTGCCATGATTGTTCTGTTTCCCCATGTTTAATTATCCCTTAGCCACACTCGCTGACAGCATGGTCTTTGCAATCGGCTTGCCCCAGACTGAGCCATTTGTACAATGGGATGTGCACATATATAAACTCTTAATGGGGAATTGTCATCAGGGAGATGCCCCCCAAGTGGAAAGCGACCGAGGAGGTGAGTACCAGCTTCTTGGTAGGGCTCCTCGGATAGGAGCACCCCACGGTGAATCCGTCCAAAAGGATTTGAGGCAAATGCATACAGAACAATTTGCATGAGCTATGGTGGCCCTTGGAGCTACTGAAGTCATTAGGAAGATGCAAGAAGTGGAGGGAGAGAGAGAGACAGAGACAGACCGAGAGAGAGAGAGAGAGAAACAGAGAGAGACAGAGACACAGAAAAAGAAGCAGACAGAGAAACAGAGTGAGAGAGAGAGAGACAGGCAGGCAGACAGACACAGAGAGAAGCAAGCAGAGAGAGAGAAAGAGAGAGAGACAGAGACAGAGACAGAGACAGAGAGACAGAGAGAAGGAAGCAGATAGACAGAGACAGAGACAGACAGACAGAAACAGAGAAAGACAGACAGATAGACAGAGACAGAGACACAGAGAAAGAATCTGAGAGAGATAGAGACAGAGACAGATAGAGACAGAAACAGAAGAAGCAGACAGACACAGAAAGGCAGACAGAGTCAGAGAATGGAAGCTCTTTTCCCAAGGTGCATGCGCATTAGATAAACTTACTACCATCTCCAACGGGGCCTCCTAATACGACCATTATTATGTTTAATTTACTTCACAAATCAAAAGCTTTTAGGAATACACTGAAAATTCATTAGCTTTATGGACGTTCCAGGAAGGCAAAGAGCGGAACCAAACGCCCATAAAAAGCGAAAGAAAATCAGAAGAGATGGGACAGGCTTTGTTTCACATGAGACAGTCCTTTGCTATAAGGTCCCCTACTGTGGATGGCCAGATCCAAGGCCCGGTCCCCACGCCACTAGTGAACAGAAACACCTCCAAAACCCAAGGACGAAAAGGATAATGAACACAACCCACAATCCAAGAACCAGATCCAAGCGTGAGCTAGTAGAGCCCCTGACAAAGACGAGCATTACGTGGACTTAATGAGTTATCTTGTGGGATCAAAGACACTTCCTGACAGCAAATCTTTTCTTAAGTCACCAGCTTGTCACTTAACAACAAAGAGACCCAGATGCTGGGAGACAGGGTCTCAGCACGCCAACTGCCTTTAATCGGGCAGAAGGTCCACTGGAAAACTACAGAGCTCTCCTGCTGTAAATGTTACAGTGTTCTATTGATAACTGCGGGTGCTTATTAGAACAGACTCAATCCCTTGCTCTTTAGGGGGTTGGGAAAGGCCGGATTATAATGAATGAAAATTTGGCTTTGACACAAGCATCCTGGACGACAGAATGAACTTCTAGAGTTTGTAATTATGTCTCCGGTCCTTGTGTTAAAGGGCACGGCAGAGTTGGAGTAGTAGAAGGCATAGAGGTTCCCCCGAAGCACCCACTTAAGAGGGAAGCCCCGGAAAATGGGCAGTGAGCAAATTATATTCCATTCAACCCCGTTTGGATGCAGAAGGAGGGGAAGTTAGAAGAAGGGTGGCATTGGAATGGGGCCACTGATAGTCATAGTGAGTTTCCTGTAAGAGAAAGAAAGCAACCCACAAAGGAGAACATTGTGTGACTTCGCGGACAAAGAGAAAGAACAAAAAAAGAAAACAACCAGAAACCAGAGAGATTGAGAGGCGCATTAGGTCATTGCCAAGTGATTAAAATTTCCCGCAAAGGGTGTTTTGGGCAGTGACAAGGAAAAAGGAAATATGCTCCTGCAGATCCTATTATCTTTATTATTTTAATCGAAAGCAATGTACCCAGGTAGAAAGATAAAACTCCACCCGACCAAATTTTAATTAAAGAAATCATCTATGTTACTGGATCTACAGTTCCTAAACTCTGCTATATATTAGAATCTGTAGGGCGAAATGAAAATTCCACTGGGGTAGACTGTTCCCAAGCCAAGTCAGAATATCTGGGGCACAATATCACAACGCTGACATTTATTAATTTCCCAAGTGCATTCCAACAGGCAGAGAAATCCGAGCACTGGTGTAAGGAGGGTGCTCAATCCCTTAATCGTAGCCTCGTTGTTGTACCGACTTTTAAGGAGAACAGAAATATTGGTCATGCCTGAACTTGGTGATGGTCAAATTAACAGTCACCCCCAAAACAATAAACGCTCTGCAGAGAAAACCCACCTCATGTATTTGTTACCATGTTTTTGTGTATGTCTACTGCTCAATTTTGGATGTCTTCCAGAACACTAAATTCAACTCAAGAACTACTTCACTGAGGTTAAATACTTCTCTGTTTTCTTTCTTCCTTCTTTTTTCCCCCTTTCCAGTAGCCTTTGTGTCTTATGTTTACCCAGGACTCAACTGGGATCTAAGCTCTTTCAAGGTTATTTGGTTATGGCCATGTTTTCTTACACTAGGAATGATTCAGTGCATTATTTATCATGGCTCTCAGGGGAACACAAAAGCCAACAGAGCTTTTGAGAAAAGTACGTAAATGATAAATCTCTTGAAAAGTTACATGACTAAAAACATCTTGATTTTTCCTGCGCACTCATAGCTTGAGTCAAAAGTTTCTTTCTGTAAAACATCAATCACTCCCACATCTAAATGCCAATTAGGCACAGAGAAGAGTATTAACATTGGGTTTTTGCCTTTTGTATTCGTTTAGTGCTCAAATGCATGTAAGTCCTGTATTACTTGTTCACATGCTCCTACAAAAGGAAATCTTAAAGTACTAAGCTTTGTCCATATGTTCTTGGACTTTGTCAAATCACTACAACAAGTCATTTCCGTATTAAAACCTTGCTTGAAAAACTGTCCAAACATGTCCTAAAGGTAATTTTTTTCTTTCTTTAAAATTACGAAAGGTAGGGGCCGGTGAGATGGCTGAGTGGTCTAAAGCACCTACTTGGAACAAGCTTAGCAAAGCACAGGGACCGCGGTTCAATCCCCCAGCACCACATGCCAGCCAGCCGTGCCCCCTGGTGGGCTGAGCTGGCCACACACACACACACACACACACACACATAAATAAATAAATAAAACAAATAAATTTAAAAAAAAATTACCAAAGGTTCTGTCTCCCATCCTTTAGGAAAGACATGAAGGGTTCTATAGTGCTCTAATTCTCTAGTTATGTGCAGGTTATTCTTGTTTTATGCCTTTGCACCAAGCTGTTGAAATCCCCCCTGCACCGTCGTATGTATTTTAACAAAAGGGGAAACCCTCTGAGAAACATGCCCTAGAAGGGGTTCTTCACTATGCAACCATCTCCGAGCGTACTTAGAAAAACAAAGACAGATACAACCTTACTAGCTGGTTCCAGTCCTTGTGGCCAGGTCATTGTTTCCAGTCAACGTGTCCCCACAATTTTCATGTCTGTGACATATGATGAGTATACGGGGGTACTGGAAACACCAATAGATACACCCCATAATAACTGTAGGAGTTAAATATGCTGTTAGAAGCAGGAGGTGATCACTGATGCTTGTTCTTGTGGAGGATGTTGTTTGTTTATTTGCTGTGTTTTCTACAAACTGGAAATTGGAAATTGGTAGGACCTTTAACAGGCACTTGGCCCTTATGTTAATCAGGTGCTGCTTTTGCAAAGGACTGTGGGACTCTGGAAGCTCTCTGGCTTCCTGCTTGGGGATGAACTGTTATGATCTCAAGAGAAATCGTTCAAGGAACAAAACGGTTAGAAGGCCCAGAGGATCTCCTATATGGGAGACACACATTGTAAATAATGTACAAGGCAAGGCCTGCCAAATAGCTCAGCAGGTTAAAGTGCCTGCAAGCAGGTGCAGGGGCCAGAGGTTCAATCCCTGGGCCTGCTGCCTGTAATCCCAGCTCTGGGGAGGCTGTACACAGGCATTATCACTACAAGTTTGATCTAGTAGTGAGACCTTGAACACTCTGGAGGCCCTTCCTTAAAAAAAATACAAAAAGTAAAAAATAAAAATACAATTATGTAAAAGGCAACATAAAAAGCCATGCTGTGGGATGGGGAAACAGTCTTAGCAGAGATGGGAAAGCAATTCACCAAAGGTGAGAGTAAGGAGGATCAGAGCAATCAAACTATGATATGTAGATGCATGCAAGTCAGAAGCTAAATGCAATCCCTATGCCTCATAAATATGTAAATAAAAAGTAGCACTGGCATGCCTCAGTCATTCACTTATAACAATGGAAAATTGAGTAATGCAGCTCGTCAACACCTCTTCCCCCATAACGATTTGCCCGGCTACGGTCAAGCCTAACTAACCCAAAGAAGAAAAGTGCCTGTGTGAAAGTCTCCCTTCCGATATATCCCTTTCCTTCCCCAAGGGCAGGAGAGACAAAGACATTCTGAAAGAGAACAAAAATACAGTTGCCCACTGAAGTAGAAAAACGCACCGTACTATTCACAACAATTCCAGACACTGTAATCCAAATTGCAGATGTTGCTATCATGTGTAGCCTGTTCTACAAACCTACCTGCAGTTTCTGGCAATTTTTAGATGGGTAAAGTCGCAGCCAAACACTTCAACAATTTGTCTAAACAATAGAGTAGGATTCACCTTCCGATGCTGAGGATTAGACATGCAGAAAACTGAACCATGTGTACACATATACCCAAAAGCACAGTGTATAGTTAGGGAGGAGCAGAAATGTGGCATGCGTTTGCCTTTAGAGAGAAGGGACATGACAGGAATGCATAGACAACTGTTTAACAGCCTCTATCCATTTCACTGGGCTCAATGTTCAAAAGTGTTTCCGATGAGTTATTTCATTTAAAGGGGAGCTCGCGATTGGCTATGCAGACATACATGTCTCTTGGATAGACGGCGCAGATTCATCTGCAGTCGGCCCCACCCTTCTCACTGGAGAACTGCCTCCGCTAAGGGCTGCACCGCACCGTGTGCACCGCCAGCACCTTCTCCTCTTCTGTTTTCCATACTGGAAATGCTCTTCTAAAAATAGGACTGATTAATCTATTTGGCAAGCACTTCCCCACTGCATTTGGAAACATAATTTTTCTAAGTGCACTGCTGAGTGCTTTTGTACTCCGCGCCTAAGCGCATTGGCTTTCAGAATTTAAGGAAAGTAACTTCTTTCTGTCTTAAAGAGGCGGCTGGTGATGACGTCCACGGGACCCACCAGAATCACCACGACTTGGGAAGTGATAGTTAACGTGGTAATGTGTTCCCCTGTCCAATGTGGGGTTTTCTTACTTCCTACCTAAGACAACTGTCTGAAAGACCACTACTCTAAATAATGAAGAAGAAATTGGACGTTCTAATAGTTTACAATAACCATGGAGTCACTGCATGTGTGTGTGTGTGGAGTCACTGTGTGTGTGTGTGTGTTGACACCACAAAGTCAACACACACACACACACACACACACATACACACACATACACGCACAATACTCACAAATACGTATGTTCCTATACACACAAGGAATACTTTCCCCTTGCAGTTAATCTCTATGCCACCAAATCTCATTTCTGTACTATAGCATGACACACCTCTAGTCAAATTGAAATAATTTAACAATAACCCCTTTTGAACTTCAAAGATACTGCTTCAGCAAAATAAAACATTTAAAAGTCACAGTCCTCAAAACAAAACAAAAAAAAATTCTGTGGCTTTTGGGGAAATATCATTTACAAGATGATGCAGTCAATAAGCTCATTTGTGAAGCTCCTATTACAGAAAGTTATTATCAAATCAGAATATGATCTTATGATGAACTTTCAGCAAATTCCTGAGCATCTTGCCTTTTGATGACTATCCGGTCTCTCTCTCTCCCTCTCTCTCTCTCTCTGTCTCTGTCTCTCTGTCTCTATTTCTCTCTCCTCTGTCTGTTTCTCTCTCTGTGTGTCTCTGTCTCTATCTCTCTCTTTGTCTCTGTCTCTCTCTCTGTCTCTGCCTGTCTCTGGCTCTGTGTCTCTCTCTCTGTCTCTCTCTCTGTCTCTGTGTCTATCTGTCTGTCTCTGTCTCTGTGTCTCTGTCTCTTTGTGTCTCTCTCTCCCTATCTCTGTCTTCCCCCCACAACTGATAAATTTGAATGTTATCAAGCCAAATAATAGCCTCGCACAATTTCAGACTGGAAAGCTGGAGCCTGTTATTTTTGCACGTACCTGACACCAAGAACACTGCCCTGGGGCAAATCCCTGTACCTCATTGTCTCCAGGGTGCATATTAATGTTAAGCTATTTTCCTCCTAATTTCCTACCCATTGCCTTCATTCTTGTCCTCCATACAGACTACAAGGCTCAGTGTGAAGATCTGTCCCGGGCTGTTGCAGCCACAAACCACACACCTCCGTGTCTTGCTCAAGCCTGCCCGGAAAGCCCTTGTTTTACCTGCTTCGTGCACATGGGGGCCCAAGTTATTGAAATCCCAGTGGTCAGTTTTCTCAGCTGTAACACGAAGATCATAACTGTGTGACAGGAAGAGAGATACTCCTCAAGAAACCTCACATATTAGCACTCAAAACCTGTGGCACTGGGGCTGGGAAGATAGCTTGCTAGTCAAAGGGCCTGCCTTGCAAGCACAAGGACCTGAGTTCGATCCCTGGTACCACGTAATGTGCTGGTCCAGGAATCCCAGGCGTACAATACGGGCCCTGAAACCAGCTGTGGTGTCACACACTTGTAATCCTAGTTCTGTGGAGGCTGAGACAGGAGGATCTCTATGAGTCTGAGCTGCGTGGCAAAACCATTCACCAGATAAATAAATATTAAAAAAATTAAACACCTCTGTCACTCTATTAGCCAACTTTCTTGTTGTGGGACACAGTGTCTGACATCATTGCTGAAAGGAGGATGTGATTGCTTTGACAAGAGTTTTGTGGTCTCATCCCAGGGCCAGCTGCTTGCAAGGCAGAGAGATTGGGGGGAAGGGTACAGCGGAGGCAAGATGCTCTATTTGTGGTGCTCGGGAGCAGAGAAGGAAGTACCTGAGGACAAGGGATCAGGGGCCAGATATAGACCCAAAGATCATTCTGCTGCAGCAGCTGGACTACACAGAAATATTACAGGCAGTCAGACAGGGCTGGGCCCTCAAGGAGTTAGCACAG